>NC_057813.1:315403169-315620085 GCF_018294505.1 Triticum aestivum | reverse complement strand
GGCGGGCCTGCGCGGGCCCGCGATGGGCTCCGCGGGCCGGTGGCGCGGGGCTGGCGGCGGAGGCCACGTGGCAAGCCACGATTGGCTGCGGGCGCGGTGGCGGCGGGGAGGATTAGGCTAGGGTTTCATCTGCGATTTGGACGGGGAGGGACACATATTTATAGGTAGAGGGAGCTAGGAGAGTCCAAATGGGGAGCGGTTTTCACCCACACGATCGTGATCAAACGACCGAGAGCATGGAAGAGACTTAGATGGGTTTTGGGCCGCTTTGAAGGGGTGTTGGGCTGCAAAGAGAAAGGGGGGTTTCGGGCTACGCGGTTAACCGTTGGAGTACCAAACGACCTCCAAATTGCACGAAACTTGACAGGCGGTCTACCGGTGCTATAGCAAGGCCGCTTGGCAAGACTTGGTCCATTCCGAGAACGTTTAACACCCTCTCACAACGAGAGACAAAAAGGGGAACGCCGGAGGGCATAGGAGTGCCGGATTGCAAAACGGACAACGGGGAAAATGCTCGGACGCATGAGACGAACACGTATGCAATGCAATGCACATGATGACATGATAAAATGCAACACACAAGCAAATGACATGGCAATGACAGTGAATAACTGGCAGACACCTGGCGCATCGAAACCGGGGCGTTACACCATTGTATTGATAATCAAGAGAGAGAGAGAGAGAGAGAGAGAGAGAGGAAGCCATCTAGCTAATAACTACAGACCCGTAGGTACACAAAGAACTACTCACGCATCATCGGAGAGGCACCAATGGACATGATGCACCCCTTCGTGATGGTGTCTAGATTGGATCTGGTGTTTCTGGACTCTTTGGCGGCTGAAATTGATTTTCATTGACTCCCCTAGGGTTCTGGAATATTGGGGTATTTATAGAGCAAAGATGCGGTGCGGGAGGCCAACGAGGAGGGCACAACCTACCGGGGCGCACCTCCCTCCCCCCAGGCGTGCCCTGGTGGGTTGTTCTCCCCTCAGGTATGTTCCTGGCCCACTGGATGTCTTCTGGCCAAAAAAATCCATAAAACGTTTTGCGTTTGGACATCGTTTGGTATTGATTTCCTGCGATGTAAAAAACATGTAGAAAATAACAACTGGCGCTGGCACTTTGTCAATAGGTTAGTACCAAAAAATGATATAAAATGACTATAAAATGATTGTAAAACATCAAAGAATGATAATATAATAGCATGGAACAATAAAAAAATATAGATAGGTTGGAGACATATCACCATCCCCAAGCTTAATTCCTACTTGTCTTCGAGTAGGTAAATGATAAAAACAGAATTTTTGATGTGGAATACTGCCTAACATGTTCACCACATTCCTTTTGTTTATAGCATGGTCATCTGGACTTTTATATGGTTCAAAGCAACAGTCTAGTTTTGACATGAAGATTTTAATACTCAAGCATACCAACAAGCAACCATGTATTTCTAAATATCAACACTAAAGCAAGTTATCCCTAGCCCAATATGCTCAATCATTGATCCTTTCATGAAACACACTCGAATATTAGCTACACCCAATGCTCAAATACGATCATAGTGCCCCTTAGTTGGTGCTTTATAAGAGAAGATGGAGACTCAAATTCTAAATAAAGATTACATAAGTAAAATAAAGGCCCTTCGCGAAGGGAAGTAGGGATTTGTAGAGGTGCCAGAGCTCAAAGCTTAAATTGAGAGATAAAAACATTTTGGGAGGCATACTTTTCCCACCAACAAAAATGACTTAGAGCTCCCACAAATTTCCATGCTAGATACATCATAGGCGGTTCCCAAACAGAAAATAAAGTTTATTCCTCTTTCCACCTTTACTTTCACTTTCCATGGCTTGTCCGTATCCACGGGTGCCTTCCATACCAACACTTCACAAGGAATTTATTATTTGACAACATAAAGTAAATTCATTTTTCATTTCGGGACTGGGCATCCCTAATACCTTTGTCGTAATCTCGTGCAATGAAAAGTGAATAAACACTCATCGTGAGAATAACACATCTAGCATGGAAAATATCGGTGAACCCTGACCGCTCACGAGCGGTAGAGCACACAACAGAGAAAATTATTTTGAAAATTAGAGATCGCACATGCAAATTTGCTTAGAACGACATGGAAATACTGCATATAGGTATTTATAGTGGACTCATATGGCAAACTGGTTTAAAGAATTTTGGGTGCACAAGTAGTGATCATACTTAGTGCAAAAATGAAGGCTAGCAAAAAGATTGAGAAGCGACCAACCAAAAAGCGAAAAATCTCGTACGATATAAATTTCATTGCACCATAAGTAGGATATAAATTTAATTGCATAACTATTGACTTTCGTGCTTGCACACAGGGAATCACAAACCTTAACATCAATATTCTTACTGAAGCACAATTACTCATCAACATGACTCACATATCATATCGTCATATCTCAAAACCATTACTAAGAATCAAGTTTATTTTGGGACTAATTTCGTATCTATTACTTTGGGACTAATTTCGTATCTTGCTTTTAGAAAGCTCAAACAAATATAAGTGAAGAACATGAGCATAATTTTTCTTTCTCTCAAAATGATCTAAGTGAAGCAAGTGAGAATTTCTTTAAAAAAATTAATAACTCCCAAATAAATCTAAGTGAAGCATAGGAGTAATCATAGCATAATTTTTGGCTGTCAAAAAGGTGTGTTTAGCAAGGATTGAAGACTTAAAACACAAAGCAAAACAAGCAAAGACTCATATCATACAAGATGCTCCAAGAAAAACTCATAATATGTGCCGAATAAAAATATAGTTCCAAGTAAAATACCGACGGTTGTTAGAAGAAAGTGGGGATGCCACTCGGGGGCATCCCCAAGGTTAGTTGCTTGCTACTTCTTTGAATATTATCTTGGGGTGCCTCGGGCATCCCCAAGCTTAGTCTTTTACTAATCCTTATTCCTTCATCCACCGTAAGATCACCCAAAACTTGAAAACTTCAATCACATAAAACACAACATAACCTTCGTGAGATCCGTTAGTATAAGAAAGCAAACCACTACTATAAGTGAAGGATATATGCCCTAGAGGCAATAATAAAGTTATTATTTATTTCCTTATTTCATGATAAATGTTTATTATTCATGCTAGAATTATATTAACCGGAAACTTAGTACATGTGTGAATACATAGAAAACATATTGTCCCTAGTATGCCTCTACTTGACTAGCTCATTAATCAAATATGGTTATGTTTCCTGACCATAGACATGTGTTGTCATTTGATGAACGTGATCACATCATTAGGAGAATGATTTGATGGACATGACCCATCCGTTAGCTTAGCATTATGATCGTTACAGTTTCATTGCTACTGCTTTCGTCATGACTTATACAAGTTCCTCAGACTATGAGATTATGCACCTCCCGAATACCGGAGGAACACTTTGTGTGCTACCAAACGTCACAACTTAAATGAGTGATTATACAGGTGCTCTAGAGGTGTCTCCGAAGGTGTTTGTTGGTTGGCATAGATCGAGATTAGGATTTGTCACTCCGTATTTCGGAGAGGTATCTCTAGGCCCTCTCGGTAATACTCATCACTATAAGCCTTGCAAGCATTGTGACTAATGAGTTAGTTGTGGGATGAATTATTACGGAACGGGTAAAGAGACTTGTCGGTAACGAGATTGAACTAGGTATGATGATACCGACAATCGAATCTCGGGCAAGTAACATACCGATGACAAAGGGAACAACGTATGTTGTTATGCGGTTTGACCGATAAAGATATTCGTAGAATATGTAGGAAGCAATATGAGCATCTAGGTTCCGCTATTGGTTATTGAACGGAGACATGTCTTGGTAATATCTACATAGTTCTCGAACCCGTAGGGTCCGCACCTTAACGTTCGATGATGATTGGTATTATTAGTTTATGTGATTTGATGTACCGAAGGTTGTTCAGAGTCCTGGATGAGATCACGGACATGACGAGGAGTCTCGAAATGGTCGAGACATAAAGATTCATATATTGGACGACTATGTTCGGACACCAGAAGTGTTCCGGACAAGTTTCGGATAGAACCGGAGTGCTGGAGGGTTACTGGAACCCCCTCCCCGGGAAGTAATGGGCCTTAGTGGGCCTATAGGGGAGAGAGAGGGCTGCACTAGGAGGTGGCACGCCCCCCCAAGGGGAGTCCGAATAGGACAAGGGGAGGGGGAGCGGCCCCTCTTTCCCTCTCCCTCTCCCTCTCCTTCCTTCTCCTCCTAGTTGGACTAGGAAAGGGGGGAACCTACTCCTACTTGGAGTAGGACTACCCCCCTGGGCGCGCCCCTTGTGGTCGGCCAGCCCCCTCCTCTCCTCCTTTATATATGGGGGAGGGGGGCACCCCATAGACACACAACTTGATCTTTAGCCATCTGCGGTGCCCCCTCCACAATTTTCCACCTTGGTCATATCGTCGTAGTGCTTAGGTGAAGCCCTGCGCCGGTAACTTCATCATCACCGTCACCACACTGTCGTGCTGACAGAACTCTCCCTCGGCCTATGCTGGAGCTAGAGTTTGAGGGACGTCACCGAGCTGAACATGTGGAGATTGGGGAGGTGCCTTGCGTTCGGTACCTGATCGGTTGGATCGCGAAGACGTTCGACTACATCAACCGTGTTACTTAACGCTTCTGCTTTCGGTCTACGAGGGTACGTGGACACGCTCTCCCCCTTGTTGCTATGCATCACCTAGATAGATCTTGTGTGATCGTAGGAATTTTTTTGAAATTACTATGTTCCCCAACAGTGGCATCCGAGCAGGGTCTATGCGTAGATGTTATATGCACGAGTAGAACACAAAGAGTTGTGGGCGATAATAGTCATACTACTTACCAGCATGTCATACTTTGATTCAGCGGTATTGTTGGATGAACAGGCTCGGACAGACATTACATGACCGCGTTCATGAGACTGGTTCTACCGACGTGCTTATGCATATAGGTGGCTGGCAGGTGTCTGTTTCTCCAATTTTAGTTGAATCGAGTGTGGCTATGCCCGGTCCTTGTTGAAGGTTAGAACAACATACTTGACAAAAAATTGTTGTGGTTTTGATGCATAGGTAAGAACACTTCTTGCTAGAAGCCCGTAGCAGCCACATAAAACTTGCAACAACAAAGTAGAGGACATCTAACTTGTTTTTGCAGGGCTTGCTGTGATGTGATATGGTCAAGGCATGATGTGATATAAATTGTTGTATGAGATGATCTTGTTTTGTAACAAAGTTATCGGCAACTCGCAAGAGCCATATGGTTGTTGCTTTATTGTATGCAAGGCAATCGCCATGTAATTGTTTTACTTTATCACTAAGCGGTAGTGATAGTCGTAGTAACAATAGTTGGCGAGACGACAACAATGCTACGATGGAGATCAAGGTGTCGCGCCGGTGACGATGGAGATCATGATGATGCTTCGGTGATTGAGATCATGAGCACAAGATGATGATGGCCCTATCATGTCACATATTTTGATTGCATGTGATGTTTATCTTTTATGCATCTTATTTTGCTTAGTACGGAGTAGCATTATAAGATGACCCCTTACTAAATTTCAAGGTATAAGTGTTCTCCCCGAGTATGCACCATTGCTACAGTTCGTCGTGCCGAGAAACCACGTGATGATCGGGTGTGATAAGCTCTATGTTCACATACAATTGGTGCAAGCCAGTTTTGCACACGCAGAATACTCGGGTTAAACTTGACGAGCCTAGCATATGCAAATATGGCCTTGAAACACTGAGACCAAAAGGTTGAACGTGAATCATATAGTAGATATGATCAACATAGTGATGTTCACCATTGAAAACTACTCCATCTCACATGATGATCGGACATGGTTTAGTTGATTTGGATCGCGCGATCATTTAGATGACTAGAGGGATGTCTATCTAAGTGGGAGTTCTTGAGAGATATGATTAATTGTACTTTAATTTATCATGAACTTAGTCCTAATAGTTATTTTGCATGTCTATGTTATTGTAGATCAATGGCCCGTGCTACCGTTCCTTTGAATTTTAATGTGTTCCTAGAGAAAGCTAAGTTGAAAGATGATGGCCGCAACTACATGGACTAGGTCCGTAACTTTAGGATTATCCTCATTGCTGCACAGAAGAATAACATCCTGGAAGCACCGCTGGGTGCCAGGCCTGCTACAGATGCTACGGATGACTACTCGATAGTTCAGTGTGCCATGCTTTACGGCTTAGAATCGGGACTTCAAAGACGTTTTGAATGTCATGGAGCATATGAGATGTTCCAAAAGTTGAAGTTAATATTTCAAGCAAATGCCCGAGTTGAGAGATATGAAGTCTCCAACAAGTTCTACAGTTGCAAAATGGAGGATAATAGTTCTGTTAGTGAACTCATACTCAGAAAGTCTTGGTACATTAACTGTCGGCATTCTGGATATGGGGGTATCCAGACCTGCCTGCCTGTGGCCTACCACGTGGCTCTCCCGACGGCCTAGTACGGTGCAGCTTCTGCATCAACAACTCAAGACCCTCGCGAGGGCCGAGCCTCGCGAGGCGGACGATGCCAAGACAAGCGAGGGGATCGGCCTCTTCAGGTTGGCTCCCGAGGGGTGGAGAGTTCTATGCAAGGTGCACCTCACGAGGCTCAACTGATGTGAGCCATGACGACCAAGGCCAGGCGTGCGCCTGGCGGGCGACAGCAGGCGCAGAGCACCAGTTTCCTCTTGGGTGCAAGGGAGGCATGCCGCAGGCGCGGAGTCCCGAGGAATCAGCCAAAGGTTCCCATTCTGGTGCAACAAGACCAAGACCGCCAGGACGGTAGGACAGAGGTCATCACCGAGCCCACCACAGCGTCACGACCAGAGGCTTTCCGCAGGCGAAGACCACTTTAGTCAGGATAAGCTGTACTACTTGCCCCCTTTCAAATCCGGCCGTTGTGGGATCCCTTCCCACCAACATTTGGGAAGAGGACCAAGGCCACTATAATTAGGACTTAGTCACCACCATAGAGGGGGATCAGATTCACTCTCACTCAACCACCTCACCAGCTCTCTTGAGCTCAAGAACACCTCACCTCCTGAGGCCTGTTCATCCATTGTACTAGTTCATCCTCAGCCCTTTGAGGAAATCCACCAAAAACGCTGGAGTAGGGTATTACACCGCAAGGTGGCCCGAACTATGATAAATAGTTGTGTCTCTTTGTCTTTTCGAGCTCGTCGCGCTAGGCTTAGGAGGATCATGAGTAGGCAGGCTAGGTAGGTTGAGATCTCCGCACGCACCCCAGAGTTCGAACCTTTCAAGGGTTTGCGGAACCTGAAATACGACATTTGGCGCGCCAGGTAGGGGTGCATTGGGGATCCTCTGCTCCGTCTGTCAGATCGCGCCATCGGCTTCAGTGGTGGGTGCCTCTCCGTTGACTCAACCGACGCACGCCTTCAAGTAAGCGTCGAGGCTGCACCCTTTCACCCCCCATGCGGTGGGTCGAATGGCCGCCCAAGTCCAGGCACGAGCTGCCGCCACGCTACGACGGCACAACGGACCCGACTGGCTTCCTCCAGGCATAAGAGGAGGTAGTCTGGGCGGCCGGCAGAGACGTCAAGGTGAAGGCCAACTGTCTCCCCATGGCCGTTTTAGGAGTGCCGTGCGCCTGGCTGCTCCACCTACCAGAGTCTTCTATGGGCTCTTGGGAGGAGCTGCGTAGCCTCTTCATTGCGCACTTCACGGCACCGGCGCCTCGTGCTGTCACGGACCTCTTAGGCGGCTCGCAGGCGCCCAGCATATCAAGAAATTCTACCGCAAGTAAGCGTTGCCCAGGTGAGCTCGGGGGCTCCCCCGGGCTGCACAACACCAAAGACGGACCTTGCCTTCGGCCCAGAAGACCATCCTGCGACCACGGTAGGAGCAGGAGTGCTCCCAATGCTCTGCACCCCACCATCTGCAACGTGGCGGTCACCAGGACCCTTGTCAACGGCGGAGCCATCCTCAATGTGCTCTCTGTGGAGGCGTTCGGCCTGCTGCACGTGCCTCCCGGCCAGCTCTGCCCCACCAAGCCCTTCTCCGGGGTCGGCGGTGGCTTCACCCGCCCACTAGGGCAGATCCGTGTCCCCGTTACCTTCGGGACCCGCGACAACTACCGCATCGAGCTCATCGACTTCGACATCGCTCGGATCGACTTGTCATATAATGCCATCCTCGGATACCCCGCCTTGGCCAAGTTCATGGCGGCAACTCACCCAACTTACATCCTAATGAAGATGCCTGGCAGCAACGGTGTCCTCACGGTGGCAGGGGACACCAAAGACACGGTGTAGGCCCTCAAGCTCGCCTTTAGGTCGGCGGTATCCGTGCTGCCTGGTGAGAAAGGGGGTGTTGGGGCCCCGGGAGCAGCGTCGGCCAAGAAGAAGCAGATATTCTCCCAAGACCGAGCCGAGATGAAGCAAGTGCTGGTCAGTGAGGAGGGGACAACCAGCGCCACCTTCACCATAGGGGCTCGCCTCCCTCAGGACCAGGAGAAAGCATTGGTTGACTTCTTGCATGCCAACAAGGACGTATTCGCTTGGGAGCCCAAAGATCTGGCTGGGGTCCCAAAGGGAATAATCGAGCACCACCTAAAGGTATGCCCAAACATGCGGCCGGTGAAGCAGAAGGTCTTCCGCCAATCCACCGAGAAGCAAGCATTTATCGTCCAAGAGACCCGCAAGCTGCAGGACGCTGGGATCATCAAGGAAGTACAATACTCGGAGTGGTTGGTGAACCCAGTGGTTGTCCCCAAGAAGGGAGGAAAGGAACGCATGTGTGTTGACTTCACCAACCTCAACAAAGCCTGCCCTCAAGATCCCTTTCTGCTTCCTCGTATCGATCAGATCGTGGACTCCACCGCCGAATGCAACCTGTTGTGCTTCTTAGACGCCATCTTAGGCTACCACTAGATCAAGATGGCCGTGCAAAATGTGGAGAAGACGGTGTTCCAGACCCCCTGCGGGGTGTACTGCTACACCTGCATGCCCTTCGAGCTGCGCAATGCCGGGGCTACCTTCCAGTGGCTGATGCATATCACCCTAGGCACGCTGCTCGGGAGAAACACAGAGGCCTATGTTAACGACATAGTAATGAAGTCTTGAAATGTTGGGAGCCTGATAGCAGATCTAGAGGATACGTTTGCCGCCTTGCGCAAGGTGGATCTTTGGCTCAATCCCGAGAAGTGTGTATTCGGGTTCCCCTCTGGCAAGCTGCTGGGCTTCCTGGTTTCACATAGAGGGATCGAGGCCAATCCAGAGAAGGTCAAGGCAATAGAAGACATGAGCCCCCGCAGACCCTGAAGGAGATGCAAAAGCTGGCGGGCTGCATAACCTCGCTGGGGCGCTTCATCTCCAAGCTGGGGGAGCGCGCCCTCCCGTTCTTCAAGCTGATGAAAAGGAAGGGGCCATTCGAGTGGACCCCATAGGCAGACGCAGCCTTTCAAGACCTGAAGAGATACCTAACCAGCCCACCAGTGATTGTGGCGCCGCGCTCTCTTGAGACCTTGGTGCTCTATTTGGCAGGCACCCCTCACTCAGCCAGCGCCGCCCTGGTGGCGCTAAGGAAGGAGTTCCCGTCCACGGACACTCAGCAAGACTCTCAACCACCAAGCAAATCGCAGCACCCTCAAGACAGCGCACCTGCGGCCTCGACCGACCCAGCGGTCGATAACCCTCCCAAGGCTGCGATTGACCCCACAGCTGGGGGGGCTCCTGAGGACGGACCTCGCGAGACCACCGAAGGCCGGCATTCTCAAGAAGAACAAGACTTCAATGGTGCCTCTCTACTTGTCGAGCACCCTGTCTACTTCGTCAGCACGGTGCTGAGGGAGGCGCGGGCGCGTTACCCCATGACTCAGAAACTCTTGCTCATGCTCCTCGTCACCTCCCGAAAGCTATGCCACTACTTCCAAGGCCACCCCATCAAAGTCGTTTCGGCATACCCGCTGGAGAGGGTGCTATGGAGCCCGAACACCACTGGGCAAGTTGCAGAATGGAACATCGAGCTTCAGGCATTCCATCTCGAGTTCAGCACCACCAGGGTCATCAAGGGCGCGGCCCTTGCTGACTTCGTGGCCGAGTGGACTGACATCCCCGACCACGGGGTGAGCAAGGACCGCTCCCTCTTACCTGGGGACAAGGAACCAAACGGGTGGGTCATGTACTTTGACTGAGCATTCGTGCGACAAGGCGCAGGAGCAGGAGCCTTCCTCATCTCACCAGCCAAGCACAAGCTCTACTATGCGGTAAAACTCTGTTTCCAGCAGGGCGATAAAGTCTCCAACAACATTGCGGAGTTCGAGGGCTTGCTCGCCGGTCTCAGGGCCGCGTCGGTGCTGGTGGTGAAGCTCCTCACCATCAAGGCCGATTCCCAGCTCCTCGTCAACTTCTCCAACAAGGAGTACACGCCCAAGGACGAACACATGGAGGCATACCTACAAGAGGTGCACAAGATGGAGAAGCGGTTCTTGGGCTTGTAACTGCAGCATGTATCGCGATATATGAACAAGGAGGCAGACGATATCGCCAAGAGAGCCTCCCGAAGGCTCCCCCAGGAGCCAGGGGTGTTTGAGGAGCGGCTCTTCAAACCATCTGCTGCTCCCCCCACCACGGCTCCAGCACCGCCTCAGGAGGAGGTGCCTCATGCGCCTGTGAATGGCGCCCAGCAAGTTGTCATCCCACAGGGGCCCGCCTACTACTTGTGCTTGAGCCTCAGGAGGGGTGCTGGACTGAGGAGCTCAAGGCGTACCTGCTTCAAGGGACCTTGGCAGAGAAGGAGGAGGATGCCGAGCGCGTGGCTCATCAAGCCACTACGTACTGCATCCAGGACAGTGAGTTATATCGCAAAAGGCCCAACGATGTTTTGTTGCGATGCATCTCCAGGGAGCATGGACTTGAGCAGCTAGCGGACATACATGGTGGGGATTGTGGGTATCATTCCTCATCAGGAACTCTGGTGGGCAAGGCGTTCCGCAGCGGCTTCTACTGGCCCACTACGCTCGACGACGCCGCAGAGCTTGTGCTTTCCTGTGAAGCATGTCAGTTGCACACCAAGCAAATTCACTAGCCCGCGCAGGGCCTCCAGACAATCACGCTCACATGGCCGTTCGTGGTCTGGGGGCTGGACATCTTGGGGTCGTTCCCTCGAGTGCTAGGGGGCTACCAATACATCTACGTCGCCATCGACAAATTCACCAAATGGGCAGAGCTAGAAGCTTTTCGTGCCATCCCAGCTGGATCAACCGTCAAGTTCATCAAGGGCATCATGAGCCGATTTGGGGTTCCTAACCGCATCATCACCGACAATGACTCTCAATTCACTAGCAACCTTTTTAGAACATACTGTGCTAACCTTGGAACACAGATATGCTACGCCTCAGTGGCACACCCCAGGAGCAATGGCCAAGACGAGCGGGCCAATGCTGAAGTCCCGAGGGGCCTCAAGACAAGAACCTTCCAGAATAAGCTCGAGGCCTGCAGCAGGGGCTGGCTCAACGAGCTACAGTCCCTACTTTGGTCCATCCGCACCACCGCGACAAAGCCAACGGGAGAGACGTCATTCTTCCTTGTTACGAAGCACAAGCGGTTCTCCCACACGAGGTCAAGCATCACTCCACGCAGATCTTGATGTTCGACAAGGCGCGTCAAGATGCCACGTGGGGGATGGATCACATGCTAGGGGGAGGAATGCCGCCGTCAAGCCTCGCTCCTGGCGGCAAGGTACCAGCAGGCGCTTCGGTGGTATCACTACCGCAGCGTCCGCTCTAGGACGTTAGAGGTGGGCGACCTCATCCCAAGGCAGGTGCTCTCCAGGGAAGGGCTGCACAAGCTCTCCCCCATGTGGGAGGGCCCGTTAAGGATTGCCCGTGTCTCCAGGCCTGGCGCCGTGCGCTAGGAGACACAGGACGGGGTCCCCATCCAGAAAGCCTGGAACATCCAGCACCTTCGGAAGTTCTACCCCTGAAGAAAGGCTCCGACCGGTGAAGCAAGGCTCCGGTCTGTGAAGTTCTCCAGTCGTGACACTCTCACATAATAATGAGTGGGGCAGTACACACCCCAGAGTCTCCTGAGCGCCGCCTTGGGGCCTCACGGGGGCTCCCTCCCACATATTAGTGGCAGCACTTAGCTCCGCGCTGGTGAGAAGACTAGATTAGGTGCCGTACGCAGCTGTTCATTTGCTTTCTGAAGTTGCTTGCGGTCTTTTAGTAATCTTTCAATGGATTTGGTGCTTTTGTGTTTTGGTTCGCCGAGTTGAATTCTTCTCCTCCCGTTCGTTTGCTTTTAGCCTAAGGACAGGAGAGAGGTGGCAGTTGCCCGTCACTCTCCCTCGTGCGCCTCGCGCGTGGGGGCTAGGCAGGTGTGTGCGCCTTGGGCCTGCCCTCATGCGCGCACAGCGGGCCGAACCCCGATGCCCTGGTGCTTCGGCCTTATCCTCGCGAGGTGCCCTCGATCAAGCTCACATGCATCAGTACCCCTCATACTCATGCCCCCCGGGCAGCACGACGTAGTGCATTAAGTAAGAGCTGATCTATGAAAGGGGCCTCCCATAAGCAGGAATGAGGTGCTCGTCGGGTTTTCCTTCCTTTTAAAAAACAGCCCTGCAGTGGTTCCGCGGTGGCTCCCGAGACCCCAAGGCACCTCCCGAGGTCTGTGACCTCCAGCTCCCCAGAAAGGGGGCCTCATCGGGCGCCTGAAGCCTAGTCCTCGTGAGGAGGAAAGCTACTGCACGTATATCAAGCTAAGTTTTCCTATCCTTGCCTACTCAGAGCACAAACATTATGGCACAACATTAAGATAGCAAGCATGGCATAAAGGGCATAACTGCCATAGTTCATTACACGCCCCGGCGGGGTACACTTTCTTTCTTCGAATTACAGGAGAAAGGAAAAGCTAAACAAAGAGGACCCGAGGACGTACGAATCCGGCGCCAGCACCGTGTCCTCAAGCAGCGCCTCAAGGTGGCCCCGATGCTCCACCAGTTCCCCCATAGGCGACCTGGGGCCATGGCCGGTCTTGAGTCCAAGTTCGGCGGCCCCGGGCTCATGTCGGGCTCCTCTCCAACTTCATCGGAGCGCTACGGCGGGACGACCCACCGCCGTCCTCAACCCGAGCGCGACGGCGTGGGGGTCGGTCATAGCCACCACTGCTCGTGATCTCATCCGAGGAAGAGCTGCCATCACGAGAATAGGAGCGCACACCGCTGAGGCCAAGCTCACCTTCGTCACCCTCATCGTCGCTGCCGTCTTCTGGGCAGAACCCCATGCGGCGGCCATCCTCCCTGAACACCCTCAGGTAGAGGGTCGCCAGGCCATCGTACTTGAAGTGGAGGGTGCACCTTCTGCCCAGGCCTCGCACGCGGGCGAATGTCTGCCAGTCGCGGGTCAGGACCATGCCATCGATGGCGGCGACCTTAGTCTTGACCCACGAAGCTCTGCTACAGCAGCCGTCATCCTGCAGCCAGAGACCATCGAGCCCCAAAGATGGAAGCTCGCCGAAGAAGAAGCACAGAAGCCGGAGCGAGGTGCCGGCCGGGCTCTCCGACCACACCATGAACTCGGGGAGCACGTCCATCAAGATGAAGCGCGGTCGAGGAGGGCGCACGATCACGGCGTGCCTCCATTCATCATGGGGCTACTCGGAAGCCGGTGGCCCCCGCCGCGAGAAGAGGTACCACCATGGGCACCGAAAGAAATGCCGACCCTGGGGGATGCATGCCCGCACCCCTGGGGCCACTGCGGGGGTCGCGGGGTTGAAAGGATCAAGAAGAGGTGTCTAGAGGGGGGGGGGTGAATAGACCCTCAACACACAAAGTTGGCAGTTTTTAAGTTTTTCAAGTTGAGGTGGAGTTTAAGCACAAGTTTAACCATTCACAATACATATCAAGCAAGCATGCAAAGAGTATATGAGTAGCGGAAAGTAAAGCATGCAACTTGCAAGAAAGTAAAGGGCTGGGATTGGAGTGTGCAAACGCAATTGGAGACACAGAGATTTTTGGCGTGGTTCCGATAGGTGGTGCTATCATACATCCACGTTGATGGAGACTTCAACACACGAAGGGTAACGGTTGCGTGAGTCCATGGAGGGATCCTCCCATGAAGGGTCCACGAAGAAGCAACCGTGTCTATCCCACCATGCCCATCACCCACGAAGGACTTGCCTCACTAGGGTAGATCTTAATGCAGTAGGCGATCTCCTTGCCCGTACAAACTCCTTGGTTCAACTCTACAATCTTGACAGAGGCTCCCAAGTGACACCTAACCAATCTAGGAGACACCACTCTCCAAAAGGTAATAGATGGTGTGTTGTTGATGAACTCCTTGCTCTTGTTCTTTAAATGATAGTCTCCCCAACACTCAACTCTCTCTCATAGTATTGGATTTGGTGGAAAGATGATTTGAGTGGAAAGCAGCTTGGGGAAGGTGAGGGAGTTCCGGACTATGGGGTGTTCGGATAGCCGGACTATCATCATCGGCCGGACTCCAAGACTATGAAGATAGAAGATTGAAGACTTCGTCCCGTGTCCGGATGGGACTTTCCTTGGCGTGGAAGGCAAGCTTGGCGATACGGATATGTAGATTTCCTACCATTGTAACCGACTCTGTGTAACCCTAGCCCTCTCCGGTGTCTATATAAACCGGATGGCTTTAGTCCATAGGACGAACAACAATCATACCATAGGCTAGCTTCTAGGGTTTAGCCTCCTTGATCTCGTGGTAGATCCACTCTTGTAACACACATCATCAATATTAATCAAGCAGGACGTAGGGTTTTACCTCCATCAAGAGGGCCCGAACCTGGGTAAAACATCGTGTCCCTTGTCTCTTGTTACCATCCGCCTAGACACACAGTTCGGGACCCCCTACCCGAGATCCGCCGGTTTTGACACCAACATTGGTGCTTTCATTGAGAGTTCCTCTATGTCGTCACCGATAGGCTCGATGGCTTCTTCTACCATCATCAACGACGCAGTCCAGGGTGAGACCTTTCTCCCCGGACAGATCTTCGTATTCGGCGGCTTTGCACTGCGGGCCAATTCGCTTGGCCATCTGGAGCAGATCGAAAGCTACGCCCCTGTCCGTCAGGTCAGATTTGGAAGTTTGAACTTCACGACTGACACCCGCGGGGACTTGATCCTCGATGGATTCGAGCCACAGCCGAGCGTGCCGCACTGTCACGGCGAGCATGATTTAGCTCTGCAGCCGGACAGTACCCTGGAGGCCGCACTCGAACCCGCTCCGATCTTCAATTCGGAGCCGGCTGCGCAGATCGAGGACGGATGGCTAGACACCGCCTCGGGGGCTGTAACCTATACGGCGATAGAGCCGAACACTGACCTTGTCCCTCATAAGGCTCGTTACTCCGAGGTGCCGGACTCCTTGCCGGACTCCAAACCTCCCGCGCCCCCTCCGGTCGAATCCGATTGGGCGCCGATCATGGAGTTCACCGCAGCGGACATGTTTCAACACTCACCTTTTGGCGACATCTTGAGTTCGCTAGAGTATCTCTCGTTATCAGGAGAGCCCTGGCCGGACTGCGGCCGGGACAGTTGGGATGCGGACGACGAAGAAATTCAAAGCCCACCCACCGCCCAATTAATAGCCACTGTCGACGATCTAACCGACATGCTAAACTATGGCCGCACTAACAAGCCTCATGACCCGCTTTTGCGCGGGGGAAGATAGCTGGCTGGCTAGATGCAGCACTAGCGACCCGAGTACATCCGAAGTTAGGGATGGAAATGGGAAATCACGACGCAGAAAAGATCAGCGTCGGAATAAGGAAAATGGCCCGAATAGTACGGCGGTCAACGCCGGATTCAAAAGCTCTCGGCCGAACAACAAAACACTGCCCCTCAAGGACAACAGTGACGAGCTATGCAACCTAAACAAGATTCTGGATAGACTATGTCAAATACATGGTACCTCCGGGAAGCCTGCAAACCATACCCACAGAGATTGTTGGGTCTTCAAACAGTCCGGCCGACTTAATGCCGAACACAAGGGGCTCGACACACCAAGCGAAAGTGACGAAACCCAAAAGCAGCACTCCGGAAAATAGAAGACTTTCCCACTAGAAGTCAAAACAGTGAACTCACTTCATGTGATACCACAAAAAGACAGCGCGGCACCTGCAATACTAGGACACCACCTGCAGAATAGGGATAGACCCTACCAAAATTCACCATAGCAGCACTTCCTTCAAAGGAGTGAAGCCAGGCCTTTAAGCCAATTATACAGGCTCTGTACCACCAGAGGTTGTGTTCGGTTCATCCGACAACCTCCGTCGCGAAAAGCTCACTCTCCATCGCCCCATTCACACAGTAGCCCTTAAGCACTATTGGGGCGCGCAACTATCGCCAGCCCTAATGCAATACCACATTACGCATTTTTTATGCTTAAGAATGCCCGGTCAACGTGGCATAATTTCATTAAAAAGTAACTCCGAGTGTTCCTCGACCACGGAGAACATGAGACTGCTTCAACAGCCACACACTAATCAGACCTTGCAGGTCAAAGCCCCTAAAAACAGGTCATTCAGACCTCGGACATGGTTAGGCGAGTCCGGCGTAACTAAACAAGGGGCTTCCCAGCCGCATATCCCCTTTATAAGGGGCTGCGTGTATAAATGATGAGAGCCAATAAAGCTCAATTTTCTTCCTTTTATTCTATTTTTATACAACCTTTGCATGATATTTCTTGAAAATTAAGTCCTTCTCTTTTACAGATGAAGCACGTGCTACACCCGTCCAGGATACAACACAACGGAGACACAGGCGCGGACGTGCAGCAGTGACCCGTTGCAAGGATTCTTTTCAGATTAAGTCCCTGCGTCAACCTTTCTTACTGTCTCTTGTTGATACACATCCCCCGGTTTCCTACCATAACCGAGGAGGAGGCTGGCGTTTTGGCATCGGCCGCGTCAGAAGTTCCCGCCTGAACCTGGACACTAGGGGCTTAGAGCATTGTTCTGCCCGGTATCATAAAGACCGAACACCTCAAGGAGTGTTCGGCGTCTCGAGTTAGGCCTTATATGCATCAGCTCCGAATCATGTCTTTGGTCAAATGTTGGGTTTGCCCGGCTCCTGTGTTTTGCTGTCCTACATTCCGTATCATCGGCTAACGCGGCACCAGGAGAACTACTGCGATTGTGCCCCGGTTCGGCCGGGCGAGCACCTCAGTAGAGAAAGCCGAAAACTGACTGTCATGATATAGCGAGAGACTGGTCAACCACTCGATCGACCATTGGAATGTTTAGAATTCCTCCGCTTTGATGAAGGACCGCTTCCCGGTCAGGCACATACGCGCCCCGAAGTTCGGAGAGGAGCGGTGCCGCTAGGGGCTATATAGTAGCCCCACATTCGAGCTCCTATGGCTAAGTGAAAGTGATAAAGCATTATAGTCCGGTTGCCTAGTTTGCTACGCTATCACCTCCCTAAAAGGACCAAGACGTTGGATTAAGTGTGAAAAAGCGCTTTTCTTTTTGCAAACACCCCCGCACCATGTGCGTGGGGGCTGAAGCCAAAGACTGCAACTTTCAGGTTATTCATACATATACGGCCGCACAGGAGATAGTTCAATACTTGAACACACAAGTATAAAAAGTTATTGCATTATAAACATGATCTCAGAAATCATACATGTCATTCAAACATAACATCTTTCGAGCACTGTGACTCTATTATACGAGCGCCCTGCAGGACTTCCTCAAAATAGTGCTCGGTGGGGAATCGGCTTTTGTCCGAACCCCGGGATGCAACAGCGGTGGCATCCATCTCCGCCCAGTATGTCTTACCACGGGCGAGAGCCATCCGTGCACCTTCTATGCATGCCGACCGCTTCATCGCCCCAATACGCGGCACCGCCCCAAGGAATTGCTGCAACAAGCCAAAATAACTCTTCGGCTTGGGCCTTTTCGGCCACAGATGAGCGACCACATCCGTCATGGCAAGTCCGGACAATCTATTCAGCTCAGCCCACTCAACCAGCCGATCACTCAACGGAAGTGGACGCTCCGGACTATGGAATTGAGACCAGAAAAGCTCTTCCATTTCGTGATCCTCCTGGCTTCGAAAGTGCACGACTGCGTCCGCCGCACTCGCCGCCAAGTCCAGATAAGGATCCTCCGCACCGTACAATCGGCCCAGCTGAGCATACTTCGGATCCGTGAACTTCCTACGCAGCATAAAGGGCTTTCCAGCCACAATGTCTCCGACCTGACGCAGTTCCTCCTTCATAGCCCGCATCGCACTACGGGCATCCTTGGCTTCGGCGTCGGCCTTCTTCAGGTCCTCTTGCTCCGCTCGGCGTTCTCCTTCAAGAACCTCCAGGCGGTCGGTAGCAACTTTTAATTTCGTGGCCATTCCGGCCATCTCCTCCCTGCTTCGGCAGTGAGCAGCCTTCTCGGCTTCTAGCTCTTCCGCTGCCTTCGAGGCAGCCGCCTCGCTTTTTCTGGCTTGCTCCTTGGCCCGAGCAAGTTCTGCTCGAAGGCCTTCCACAGCAGCAGCACTATCTGCATCAGGCATACAAATTGTAAGGAATGGGCGTCAGCTCCCTTACTAGGCGACCGCAGAGCAACCACATACCTTGTGACTCATCGAGTCGTTTATTGACCAGCGAGATGTCCGCATCCGCAACGTCGAGTTGCCTCTTCAGCTCGGCAAATCCATCAGTCCGGCTGGCCACCGAACGTTCCGCCACCTGCATAGGAAAGGCGACAATCTATAACTGAGATTATGATCCTCGGCACGCTGCCGCTTTCGACAGCATACCAAGTCTCAGGGGCTACTATCTATACAGGGCGCACTTCATGTGCAAAACTGTCAAAAGGTATGTCATTTTTTGCGTACCTCAAATCCCGTCAGCAAACTTCCGACGGCCTCACACAACCCGCTTTCGGCGGACGAGATCCTCTCAATCACCATACCCATTAATGTGCGGTGATCTTCTGAGATGGACGCCCTCTTAAGCAAATCCTGCAGCTCCACCGGCCGTACTCCAATGGGTGCCGAACTCTCTGGCCCCGCCGGACTCGGGGAGACCCTCCGCGACGACACCTCAGGGTCGTCCGCCCCGCACGATGGGGCGGCAGATGGAGGCGTTTCGCTCTCCATCATCTCCGGACGAAGGTCTCCCGAAGATGAGCTGTGCTGAGATGGGCTGAGATCCGAACTACAAGGTGAAAACTTCGGTTACCCTTAGAAATTAAACAGGGATGTCCACTATTACAAAATTCCCCCTTTTACTTACGGCTCGCTAGAGGGCTGATTCCTCCGAGGAGACAGTTCGGCCGGGGCTCTTCCCGGCCCGGGACCTTCCGGTACAGATTTCTTTCCCCGCTTTGAGGCCTTGGCCTCCGGGTCTTCGGAAGCGGTCCTCTTCTCCCCCTGGAAGGAGGGACTCTCGATTCCTCCCTTACTGAAAGCCTCCGTGGCTGAGGTGGTAGATCCCCTGTGCCCTTCTTCGCCCTCCTCCGAAGGTGCAACCTCTAACATTTTGATTAACACGGGATCCTGCGTGGTCTCAGGGAGGGGGGCCGGACACCGTATCAGTTTTGCTTGCGCTATCCACTCCTGTCCAAGGGATAGCTGGTTAAAAGGCAAACCCACAGTAAATAAATGGACGATGTGTCCGGACACAGGGCTACTTACTTGAGTATCCGGGCGATTGCAGCTTAGGCCAGCATCCTCGGTCAATTCCGGACGCATCTCTTGCGATCCGAAGAACAGTTTGTACATCTCCGCGGGTGTCAAACCCATGAAGTGTTGAAGAGCTCGTGGCCCCTCCGGATTAAATTCCCACAGGCGGAGGGGGCGACGTTTGCAGGGCAGTAGGCGCCGGATCAACATAACCTGTACCACTACGGCCAGATTGATCTCCCTTTCTTGGAGGCCTCGAATCCGGTCCTGCAACAGGGGAACGTCCTTGGACGGCCCCCAGTCACGCCCCTTGTTGACCCATGACGTCAGCCGCTGTGGAGGGCCCGAGCGGAAGACGGGCGGCAGCCTCTGCCTGCTGCCCCTGGGAGCGGTGATATAGAACCACTCCTGTTGCCACAAGCCGAGCTCCTCCTGAAAAGAGCCCTCGGGCCATGGAGCATCGGCCCTCTTACTTATAACCGCCCCGCCGCACTCTGCCTGACGCCCCTCAATCATCTTCGGCTCCACGTTGAAGGTTTTGAGCCACAAGCCGAAGTGAGGGGTAGTGCGGAGGAAGGCTTCGCAGACGACAATGAATGATGAGATGTGGAGGATAGACTCCGGAGCCAAGTCATGGAATTCCAGCCCATAGTAAAACATGAGCCCCCTCACGAAGGGATCCGTCGGGAAGCCTAAACCCCGACGGAGGTGAGACACGAACACGACGCTCTCGCCAAGCTCGGGAGTAGGAATAACTTGCCCTCGGGCAGGCAGCCTATGCGAAATCTCGTAGGTTAAGTACCTGGCGTCTCTTAGCTTTAGCACGTCCTCTTCCGTGACGGAGGAGGGCATCCACCGGCCTCGTAGGTCGGGGCCGGACATTGTCGAAGATCGAAGGTACCCGAATATGGAGCCCTGGGTGTTGGAACTCGGGGCGAGGGGCGGATTCGATAGAGGATTGAAGGAAAAGAACGGGCCTTGGTCTCATTATAAAGAGGGAGAATACCAAGAGCCGTCCCCGTGACCGTTTGGAACCCGCCTTCGATGGAGGGGGCGTGGCAACGGGCGCGGTTGGGTTACCCACGTCCGTATTGATGGGAATCCCGGAATAAGGGGAACACGATCTCTGCTTCGACAAGACGTGCCAAGGAAACCGCCTCGCTAAACGCGCTGAGGTGGAACAATAAAAACAATTCGAGTAAAGGCTTGGTAATGGTGTGACGTCACGCCACAAAATACGTCAGCAGATTGAACTTGTGTAATATTATTCTCTCTACGGTGGTACGTGGAATTTATTTTTGCAGAGCCGGACACTATCCTGGTGTTCACAATCTTCTATAAATTATTCGGAGGAAGAACCCGCCTTGCAATGCCGAAGACAACATGCGCGCCGGACTCGTCGTCATTGAAGCCTGGTTCAGGGGCTACTGAGGGAGTTCCGGACTAGGGGGTGTCCGGATAGCCGAACTATCATCATCGGCCGGACTCCAAGACTATGAAGATAGAAGATTGAAGACTTTGTCCCGTGTCCGGATGGGACTTTCCTTGGCGTGCAAGGCAAGCTTGGCGATACGGATATGTAGATTTCCTACCATTGTAACTGACTCTGTGTAACCCTAGCCCTCTCCGGTGTCTATATAAACCGGATGGCTTTAGTCCATAGGCCGAACAACAATCATACCATAGGCTAGCTTCTAGGGTTTAGCCTCCTTGATCTCGTGGTAGATCCACTCTTGTAACACACATCATCAATATTAATCAAGCAGGACATAGGGTTTTACCTCCATCAAGAGAGCCCGAACCTGGGTAAAACATCGTGTCCCTTGTCTCCTGTTACCATCCGCCTAGACGCACAGTTCAGGACCCCCTACCCGAGATCCACTGGTTTTGACATCGATAGAAGGCTAGAGATCAAGATTATTATGGTTGGATTGGAATATCTTGGTCTCAACACATGAGTAGGTGGTTCTCTCTCAAAAAATGAATGTTGGAAGTGTAGGCATGTTATGATGGCTTTCCTCACGAATGAGGAGAGGGTGGAGGGGTATATATAGCCTCCACACAAAATCTATCTGCTACACACAATTTACCAAACTTGGTGGGACCGAATCATAAAACTCGGTCGGACCGATTCAGTTCATAATGTGACCGTTAGCCATTTCGGCGGGACCGATATGATCAACTCGGTGGGGCCGATGTGCAAGGGTTAGGGTAAAACCTTATCTCGGTTTGACCGATTACACAAACTCGGTGGGAACGATTTGGTAATAAGTAAAACAGAGAGTTGGTCAGGCAAACTCGGTGTGACCGATTACATCTTCTCGGTGGGACCAAAAATATTGCAATAGGCAACAGAGAGTTTGCAAGCCCAGCTCGTGAGACCGAGATCCCATTGGTGCGAACGAATTGATTAATGTTTCTGGCAGTGGCTATGTCAAATGAACTCGGTGGCGCCAGATATATCAAATCAGTGGGGCCGAGTTTGACTTTTGGTTTGGGACATATGTGGATGTGAGAAAGTAGCTGAGGGCTTTGGAGCATATCACTAATCACTTTGAGCAAGCAAGTCATTAAGCAACACCTCATCCCCTTTTAATAGTATTAGCTTTCCTATGGACTCAATGTGATCTGGGATCACTGAAATAGAAAGTGTAGAGTCTTGAGCTTTGAGCTTGAGCCAATCATTTGTCCTTTGCATCTTGAAGGGGTTCCACATCCTCTTGTCCATGCCACTCCACTGTTGGACTTATCTAAAATACACTAGATAAAAGTATTAGTCCAATAAGAGGTATGTTGACAATAATTACCAAAATCACCCAGGGAGCACTTGTGCTTTCAATCTCCCCCTTTTTGGTAATTGATGACAACATACATCAAAGCTTTAGATAAAGATATAGAGAAAGGCAAGTAAAGCTTTGGAAAGACATGTAACATGCATAGGCTCCCCCTACATGTATGCAAGCATGTAAATATGGAACATAAGATCATTTGAGTGCATAATCATGACAGAGCAAGCAATGAGTTACATGTATCTTGGCTATATGCATCAGAGCAAATGGTGTGAATTTGAGAAATGTACCTTCATGTTCATGCGTCCTTCTTGCAAACAATATGTACATTAGCAAGAGATCCTCATGCACACGAGTGTGATGCATATACTTACCTTGTGGTCTTGAGCTAGCTTTGGAAGAGATGAACCTGGGAAAACAAGGTTAGACAACATAGAAACATCTACTGAACAGAGCAAGCAGCAAACCGCAAAAGTACCAAGATTGGGATGACATGTATAGAGTGAGTACTAGGTACTCTATTTGAGTGTAGACATGTCCCCAAAGGTAAAGATAAGCAATGAATTCAAAGATTTCCTTCCCTCGGATGTCTTGCTCCCCCTGAATCTTATATGGGATATTGGGAGAAGATAGGGAATAGAAAATCAGAGCAAAGCAAACACACAAACAACATAAACAACATGAACATGTCTTTCCCCTCTAAAGATATGTGACTTTTGTCCTCTTTGAATACCAAGCAATTGTGGTCTCTCTATGATGTGATTATTTATCTCTCTTTCCCCCTTTTGATATGATTAAGCTTTGATGTCAGCTCTCTCTCCCCCTTTGACATCAATTTCCAAAAAGGGAACTTCTGGAGTATGAGTGAAAATGGGTTTAGTCCTTGTGTCACATAGCAAAGTAGCAGGGAATAATAGGGTGCTGGTAGAGGACGCGAATCATCGAGTGGAGCTGGAACAAAATGTGTAGGATGCAAATGACAAATAGTTTTCTCAGCATTGAAATTGGTTACACCAAGTTGTTTCTTTCGGTGGCAACAAATTGGATTGGTTGGACCGAAAGTGACAAGTCAGTGTGTCTGAGTTCATCATAGAGAGAACACTAGTCACCTCAACTCACTAAGCAAATAAAATCTCACAAGGATTTGCAAGGAATTGAATGCAGGGAAATGTAGAACAGAAATAAAAGAGAAGAAATCTAGATGATGTTTTTTTGAAAGGGAAACTAGCATGCAAGAGACAAATGCAAGGGCACAAGGAAACAACATAGAACTTCATCTAGAACTGGTTGGCGACAAATTCACCTATGTTAGAGTATATTGACTTAGGAGTCCAGTGATGACACTTGATCATCGGTCATACTCATCGTTTGAGCTCAAAATGGGGTTGCCATTTTTCGTTCAAGCATTTTAATGTATTCACATCTTGTTGAGCTGCTTTGACCCATGTCTTGGGGTAAAGCTTCTCTAAGAGGAATAACATACCTTGGGTGGTGGTGTTGTTCTTGATCATGTAGTTGAACTTGTGTGGGATGCTCAATGTTGATGTATTTCATTTGGATCACCACTTGTAATTGGAGTTCATCTACCTACATGAGTTAGCCTTGCATGGAATAGCACTTGCGCATCCAAAATGACAATCATAAAATTTGATATAGGAATTTTTCAAAGGATATATTTGAAGGGTTTCATGCTTCCTTGTCTTCAAGCACCAAAATGTAGGGACTTGGTGATGTAGAGATTGCTCAAGATTTGAGTGAGGTGCAATCTCATAGATTTGGATCCATCCAAGTACCTACAAGGGTTAGATGACATGCAAGAGCGCAAGTATATCCAAGACATATGATTATCATCATAAGAGAAACATCAAGGATTAGTCATAGGCTCATGTCTTGCATGTATCCAAATGGAGTTCCTACTCCAATTTTGAAGCATCAATGATGTTCAATTCACCTCTCAACCTGCAAAACACTTTCTCATCAAGTGGTTTAGTGAATATATCCGCCAATTTCTTGACGGTACAGACATGCTTAAGGTTGATATCACCCTTTGCAACATGATCTCGAATAAAATGATGACGAACTTCAATATGATTAGTCCGAGAGTGTTGCACGGGATTGTGAGCAATCTTAGTAGCACTTTCATTGTCACAGAGCAATGTAACATGTCTCACGTATATCCCATAATCTTTAAGAGTTTGGGTCACCCAAAGTAATTGAGCACAACATGAACCAGCGGCAATGTATTCCGCTTCGGCGGTGGATAAGGATACCAAGTTTTGTTTCTTAGAGGACCAAGACACAAGAGATCTACCAAGAAATTGACAAGTACCCGAAGTGGACTTTATATCAACCTTGTCTCCGGCATAGTCTGAATCGGAGTAGCCAACAAGATGAAAAGAAGACCTCTTAGGATACCAAATGCCAAAATTTGGTGTATGTATTAAGTATCTCACTCTCCTTTTCACATCCTTAAGATGACACCACTCTCCAAAAGGTAATAGATGGTGCGTTGTTGATGAACTCCTTGCTCTTGTGCTTCAAATGATAGTCTCCCCAACACTCAACTCTCTCTCATAGGATTGGATTTGGTGGAAAGATGATTTGAGTGGAAAGTAACTTCGGGAAGGCTAGAGATCAAGATTCATATGGTTGGATTCGAATATCTTGGTTTCAACACATGAGTAGGTGGTTCTCTCTCAGAAAATGAATGCTGGAAGTGTAGGCATGTTCTGACGGCTTTCCTCATGAATGAGGAGAGGGTGGAGGGGTATATATAGCCTCCACACAAAATCTAACCGTTACACACAATTTACCAAACTCGGTGGGACCAAATCATAAAACTCGGTTGGACCGATTCAGTTCATAATATGACCATTAGCCATTTCGGTGGGACCGATATGATCAAGTCGGTGGGACCGATGTGCAAGGGTTAGGGTAAAACCTCATCTCGGTTTGACCGATTACACAAACTCGGTGGGACCGATTTGGTAATAAGTAAAACAAAGAGTTGGTCAGGCCAACTCGGTGTGACCGATTACATCTTCTAGGTGGGACCGAAAATATTGCAATAGGCAAGAGAGAGTTTGCAAGCCCATCTCAGTGAGACCGAGATCCCATCAGTGCGACCAAATTGATTAGGGTTTCTGGCAGTGGCTATGTCAAGTGAACTCGGTGGCGCCGGATAGATCAAATCGGTGGGACCGAGTTTGACTTTTGGTTTTGGGACATATGTGGATGTGAGAAAGTAGCCGAGGGCTTTGGAGCATATCACTAAGCACTTTGAGCAAGCAAGCCATTAAGCAACACCTCATCCCCTTTTAATAGTATTGGCTTTCCTATGGACTCAATGTGATCTTGTGTCACTGAAAAAGAAAATGTAGAGTCTTGAGCTTTGAGCTTGAGCCAATCCTTTGTCCTTAGCATCTTGAAGGAGTTCCACATCCTCTTGTCCATGCCACTCCAATGTTGGACTTATCTGAAATATACTAGGTAAAAGTATTAGTCCAACAAGAGATATGTTAACATTAATTACCAAAATTACTCAGGGAGCACTTGTGCATTCAGGGGTGCTTACGGGGACGGCCGTGGCCTCTCTTGGGAGGCAGAGAGGTTGGTCCCTCCTTGGAGGCCTTCCCCTTCTCAGACGCCGAAACTTCCTTGGCGGTGCCATGGGAGCAAGAGGGAGAAGGAACGAGCGACAAGAAGACGAAGGAGAGATGAGCGAGGGTGCTCTTTCCCCCATATTTATAGACAAGGGAGGCCAACCGCCAGCCTCCACGAGCTCGCGCAATGATGGTCTTCTACAAGCCGCATCGTTCCGTCAAGTCAAACAGTTATCAGGGCGGTGTGGGGAAGTGGAGACGCCCACGTCCCATCAATCGCCATGCGGCATCAAGGCCGCAGGCATTTAGGGCTCACGGTGCTTGGCACTTGCCCCTTGGCTTTGCCTGGAAGCCAAATCCGAGTGCGCCTTGGGCCCGGGGGCTACTATCGGTGTTCTGGATATGGGGGTATCCAGACCTGCCTGCCTGCGGCCCACCACGTGGCTCCACCGACGGCCTGGTATGGCCCACCTTCAGCCTCAACAACTCAAGAACCTCGCGTGGGGACGAGCCTCGCGAGGCGAACGACGCCAAGACCCCCGAGGGGATTGGCCTCTTCAGGATGGCTCCCGAGGGGCGGAGAGTTCTAAGCAAGGTGCACCTCACGTGGCTCAGCTAACTTGAGCCATGACGACCAAGGCTAGGCGGGCGCCTGGCGGGTGCCAGTGGGCGCAGAGCACAAGTTTCCTCTTTGGTGCAAGCGAGGCAAGCTGCAGGCGCGGAGTCCAGAGGAATCAGCCAAAGATTTCCATTCTAGTGCAACAAGACCAAGACCGCCAGGATGGCAGGACGGAGGTCATCACTGAGCCCACCACAGTGTCACGACCAGAGGCTTTTCGCAGGTGGGGCCACTTTATTCAGGATAAGCTGTACTACTTGTCCCCTTTCAAATCCGGCCGTTGTGGGATCCCTTCCCCCAACATTTGGGAAGAGGACCAAGGCCACTATAAATAGGACTTGGACACTGAGGGAGTCCTGGATTAGGGGGTGCTCGGACAGCCGGACTAATGGACTATGAAGATACAAGATTGAAGACTTCGTCCTGTGTCCAGGTGGGACTCTCCTTTGCGTGGAAGGCAAGCTTGGCAATTCGGATATGTAGATGCCCTTCTCTATAACCGACTCTGTGTAAACCTAGCCCCCTCCGATGTCTATATAAACCGGAGGGTTTAGTCTATAGGACAAGAACAATCATAATCATAGGCTAGCTTCTAGTGTTTAGCCTCTACGATCTTGTGGTAGATCAACTCTTGTAATACTCATATCATCAAGATCAATCAAGCAGGAAGTAGGGTATTACCTCCATAGAGAGTGCCCGAACCTGGGTAAACATCGTGTCCCCTACCGTTAGCTTTGGATGCACAGTTCGGGACCCCCTACCCAAGATCCGCCATTTTTGACACCGAAAGCCACCACCATAGAGGGGGATCGAATCCACTCTCAGCCAACCACCTCACCAGCTCTCTTGAGCTCAAGAACACCTCACCTCCTGAAGCATGTTCATCCACTGTACTAGTTCATCCTCAGCCCTTCGAGGCAATCCACCAAAAACGCTGGAGTAGGATATTACAACGCAAGGTGGCCCGAACTAGGATAAACGGTTGTTTCTCTTTGTCTCTTTGAGCTCGTCGTGCTAGGCTTAGGAGGATCGCGAGTAGGCAGGCTGGGTAGGTTGAGATCTCCACACACACCCCAGAGTTCGAACCTTTCAAGGGTTTGCGGAACCCGAAATCTGACAATAACCACTTGACTGAACTGGGAGTTAATTTTCCTGATGATGGTGTCATTGATAGAGTTCTTCAATCACTGCCACCAAGCTATAAAGGCTTCATGATGAACTGTAATATGCAAGGTATGAACAAGACTATTTCCAAGCTCTTTGCAATGCTATAGGCTGCAGAGGTAGAAATCAAAAAGGAGCATGACATGTTGATGGTCCACAAGACCACTAGTTTTAAGAAAAAGAGCAAAGTGAAGAAGGGGAACTTCAAGAAGAACATCAAAAAGTTGCTGCTCAAGAGAAGAAACCCAAGTCTGGACCTAAGCCTAAAACGGAGTGTTTTGACGGCAAAGGGACTGGTCACTGGAAGCGGAACTGCCCCAAGTATTTGGCGGATAAGAAGGATGGCAAAGTGAAAGGTATATTTGATATGTTATTGATGTGTACGTTACTAATGCTTGTAGTAGCGCCTATGTATTTGATACTGGTTCTATTGCTCATATTTGCAACTTGAAACAGGGGCTACGGATTAAACAAAGATAGGCTGAGGACAAGGTGAGGATGCGCATCGAAAATGGTTCCAAGGTCGATGCGATCGCCGTCGGCACGCTACCTCTACATCTACCATCAGGATAAGTTTTAGACCTGAATAATTGTTATTTGGTGCCAGCATTGAGCATGAACATTATATATGGATCTTGTTTGGTGCGAGATGGTTATTCATTTAAACCAGAGAATAATGGTTGTTCTATTTATATGAGTAATATCTTTTAGGGTCATGCACCCTTGATGAGTGGTCTATTTTTGTTGAATCTCGATAGTGATGATACACATATTCATAATATTGAAGCCAAAAGATGCAAAGTTGATAATGATAGTGCAACTTATTTGTGGCACTGCCGTTTGGGTCATATCGGTGTAAAGCGCATGAAGAAACTCCATGCTGATGGACTTTTGGAATCACTTGATTATGAATCACTTAGTGCTTGCGAACCGTGCCTTATGGGCAAGATGACTAAAAGTCCATTATGTGGAACAATGGAACGAGCTAATGACTTATTGGAAATAATACATACTGATGTATGCGGTCCAATGAGTGTTAAGGCTCGTGGCGGGTATCGTTATTTTCTTACCTTCATAGATGATTTGAGCAGATATGGTTATATCTACTTGATGAAACATAAGTCTGAAACATTAGAAAAGTTCAAAGAATTTCAGAGTGAAGTGGAAAATCATTGTAACAAGAAAATAAAGTTTCTACGATCTGATCATGGAGGAGAATATTTGAGTTACGAGTTTGGTCTTCATTTGAAACAACATGGGATAGTTTCACAACTAATGCCACCTTGAACACCACATCGAAATGGTTTCTTTGAACATTGCAACCGGACTTTATTGGATAGGGTGCGATCTATGATGTCTCTTACTGATTTACTGCTATCGTTTTGGGGTTATGCTTTAGAGATGGCTGCATTCACTTTAAATTGGGCACCATCAAAATCCGTTGAGACGATGCCTTATGAACTATGGTTTGGCAAGAAATCAAAGTTGTCGTTTCTTAAAGTTTGGGGCTGTGATGCTTATGTGAAAAAGCTTCAACTTGATAAGCTCGAACCCAAATGGGAGAAGTGCATCTTCATAGGATACCCAAAGGAAACTATTAGGTACACCTTCTATCACAGATCCAAAGGCAAAATCTTTGTTGCTAAGAATGGATCCTTTCTAGAGAAGGAGTTTCTCTCGAAAGAAGTGAGTGGGAGGAAACTAGAACTTGATGAGGTAATTGTAACTTCTTCCTTATTGGAAAGTAGTTCATCACAGAAATCAGTTCCCGTGAGTCCTACACCAATTAGTGCGGAAGCTAATGATCATGAAGCTTCAGATCAAGTTACTACCGAACCTCGTAGGTCTTCCAGAGTAAGATCCGCACCAGAGTGGTACGGTAATCCTGTTCTGGAAGTCATGTTACTAGACCATGATGAACCTATGAACTATGAGGAAGCGATGATGAGCCCAGATTCCGCGAAATGGCTTGAGGCCATGAAATCTGAGATGGGATCCATGTATGAGAACAAAGTGTGGACTTTGGTGGACTTGCCGAACGATCGGCAAGCCATAGAAAATAAATGGATCTTCAAGAAGAAGACCGACGCTGACAGTAATGTTACTATTTACAAAGTCGACTTGTTGCGAAAGGTTTTTGACAAGTTCAAGGAGTTGACTACGATGAGACTTTCTCACCCGTAGCGATGCTTAAGTCTGTCTGAATCATGTTAGCGATTGCCGCATTTTATGATTATCAAATTTGGTAGATGGATGTCAAAATTGCATTCCTGAATGGATTTCTGGAAGAAGAGTTGTATATGATGCAACCAGAAGGTTTTGTCGATCCAAAGGGTGCTAACAAAGTGTGCAAGCTCCAGTGATCCATCTATGGACAGGTGCAAGCCTCTCGGAGTTGAAATAAATGCGTTGATAGTGTGATCAAATCATATGGTTTTATACAGACTTTTGGAGAAGCCTGTATTTATAAGAAAGCGAGTGGGAGCTCTGTAGCATTTCTGATATTATATGTGGATAACATATTGTTGATTGGAAATGATATAGAATTTTTGGATAGCATAAAGGGATACCTGAATAAGAGTTTTTCTATGAAAGACCTCGGAGAAGCTGATTACATATTGGGCATAAAGATCGACAGAGATAGATCAATACGCTTAATTGGACTTTCACAAAGCACATACAATGATAAAGTTTTGAAGAAGTTCAAAATGGACCAGTAAAAGAAAGGGTTCTTGACTGTATTACAAGGTGTGAAGTTGAGTCAGACTCAATGCCCGACCACTGCAGAAGATAGAGAGAAAATGAAAGTAATTCCCTATGCTTCAGCCATAGGTTCTATCTTGTATGCAATGCTGTGTACCAGACCTAATGTATGCCTTGCTATAAGTATAGCAGGGAGGTACCAAAGTAATCCCGGAGTGGAGCACTTGACAACGGTCAAGAACATCCTAAAATACCTGAAAAGGACTAAGGATATGTTTCTCGTTTACACAGGTGAAAAAGAGCTCGTTGTAAACGGTTACATCGATGCAAGTTTTAACACTGATCTGGATGACTCTAAGTCGCAAACCGGATACGTATTTTTATTGAATGGAGGAGCTATTAGTTGGTGCAGCTCCAAGCAAAGCGTTGTGGCAGGATCTACGTGTGAAGCATAGTACATTGCTACTTCAGAAGCAGCAAATGAAGGAGTTTGGATGAAGGAGTTCATATCCGACCTAGGTGTCATACATAGTGCATCGGGTCCAATGTAAATCTTTTGTGACAATACTGGTGCAATAGCCTTGTCAAAGGAATCCAAATTTCACAAGAGAACCAAGCACATCAAGAGATGCTTCAATTCCATCTGCCATCAAGTATCGGAGGGGGACATAGAGATTTGCAATATACACACGTATCTGAATGTTGTAGATCCATTGACTAAGCCTCTTCCACGAGCAAAACATGATCAGCACCAAAGCTCCATGGGTGTTAGAATCATTACTATGTAATCTAGATTATTCACTCTAGGGCAAGTGGGAGACTGAAGGATTATGCCCTAGAGGCAATAATAAAGTTATTATTTATTTCCTTATTTCATGATAAAGGTTTATTATTCATGCTAGAATTGTATTAACCGGAAACTTAGTACATGTGTGAATACATAGACAAAACATATTGTCCCTAATATGCCTCTACTTGACTAGCTCGTTAATGAAAGATGGTTATGTTTCCTGACCATAGACATGTGTTGTCATTTGATGACCGGGATCAGATCATTAGGAGAATGATGTGATGGACATGACCCATCCGTTAGCTTAGCATTATGATCGTTACAGTTTCATTGCTACTGCTTTCTTCATGACTTATACAAGTTCCCCAGACTATGGGATTATGCAACTCCTGAATACCAGAGGAACACTTTGTGTGCTACCAAATGTCACAACATAAATGAGTGATTATAAAGGTGCTCTATAGGTGTCTCCGAAGGTGCTTGTTTGGTTGGCATAGATCGAGATTAGGATTTGTCACTCCATGTTTCGGTGAGGTTTCTCTGGGCCGTCTCGGTAATACTCATCACTATAAGCCTTGCAAGCATTGTGATTAATGAGTTAGTTGCGGTATGAAGTATTACGGAACAAGTAAAGAGACTAGCCGGTAACGAGATTGAACTAGGTATGATGATACCGACGATCGAATCTCGGGCAAGTAACATACTGATGATAAAGGGAACAAAGAATGTTGTTATGCGGTTTGACCGATAAAGATCTTCGTAGAATATGTAAGAACCAATATGAGCATCCAAGTTCTGCTATTGGTTATTGACCGGAGGCGTGTCTTGGCCATGCCTACATAGTTCTCGAACCTGTAGGGTCCGCACGCTTAACATTCGATGACGATTGGTATTATGAGTTTATGTTATTTGGTGTACCGAAGGTTGTATGGAGTCCCGGATGAGATCACGACATGACGAGAAGTCTTGAAATGGTCGAGACATAAATATTGATATATTGGACAACTATGTTCAGACACCAAAAGTGTTCCGGAGAAGTTTCAGATAAAACCGGAGTGCTAGAGGGTTACCAGAACCCGCCTGGAAGTAATGGGCCTTAGTGGGCCTATAGGGGAGAGAGAGGGCCACACCAGGAGGTGGCGCGCCCCCAAGGGGACTCCGAATAGGACAAAGGGAGGGGGGCACGGCCCCTCTTTCCCTCTCCCTCTCCCTCTCCTTCCTTCTCCTCCTAGTTGGAGTAGGAAAGGGGGCAACCTACTCCTACTTGGAGTAGGACGCCCCCCTTGGGCGCGCCCCTTATGGCCGGCCACCCCCTACTCTCCTCCTTTATATACAGGGGAGGGGGCACCCCATAGACACACAAGTTGATCTTTAGCTGTGTGCTTAGGTGAAGCCCTGCGTCGGTAACTTCATCATCAGCATCACCACGCCATCGTGCTGACGGAACTCTCCATCGGCCTCAGCTGGATCTAGAGTTCGAGGGATGTCACTGAGCTGAATGTGTGCAGATCGCGGAGGTGCCGTGCGTTTGGTACTTGATCGGTTGGATCGCGAAGACGTTCGACTACATCAACCGCGTTACTTAACGCTTCTGCTTTCGGTTTATGAGGGTACATGGACACACTCTCCCCCTCGTTGCTATGCATCACCTAGATAGATCTTGCGTGATCGTCGGAATTTTTTTGAAATTGCTACGTTCCCCAAGAGTGGAATCTGAGCCAGGTCTATGCGTAGATGTTATATGCATGAGTAGAGCACAAAGAGTTGTGGGCGATAATAGTCATACTGCTTACCAGCATGTCATACTTTGATTCAGCAGTATTGTTGGATGAAGCGGCCCAGACCGACATTACATGACCGTGTGCATGAGACTGGTTCTACCGACGTTCTTATGCACATAGGTGGCTGGCGGGTGTCTGTTTCTCCAATTTTAGTTGAATCGAGTGTGGCTATGCCCGGTCCTTGTTGAAGGTTAAAACATCACACTTGATGAAAAATCGTTGTGGTTTTGATGCGTAGGTAAGAAATGTTCTTGCTAGAAGCCCGTAGCAGCCACATAAAACTTGCAACAACAAAGTAGAGGACGTCTAACTTGTTTTTGCAGGGCTTGCTGTGATGTGATATGGTCAAGACATGATGTGATATAAATTGTTGCATGAGATGATCATGTTTTGTAACAAAGTTATCAGCAACTAGCAGGAGCCATATGGTTGTCGCTTTATTGTATGCAATGCAATCTCCATGTAATTGTTTTACTTTATCACTAAGTGGTAGCGATAGTCGTAGTAACAATAGTTGGCGAGACGACAACGATGCTATGATGGCCGGTGACGATGGAGATCATGACGATGCTTCGGTGATGGAGATCATGAGCACAAGATGATGATGGCCATATCATGTCACATATTTTGATTGGATGTGATGTTTATCTTTTATGCATCTTATTTTGCTTAGTACGGCTGTAGCATTATAAGATGAGCCCTTACTAAATTTCAAGGTATAAGTGTTCACCCTGAGTATGCACCATTGCTACAGTTCGTCGTGCCGAGACACCACGTGATGATCGGGTGTGATAAGCTCTACGTTCACATACAACGGGTGCAAGCCAGTTTTGCACACGAGAATACTCGGGTTAAACTTGACGAGCCTAGCATATGCAGATATGGCCTCGAAACACTGAGACCAAAAAGTCGGACGTTAATCATATAGTAGATATGATCAAAATAGTGATGTTCACCATTGAAAACTACTCCATCTCACGTGATGGGAGGACATAGTTTAGTTGATTTGGATCATGTGATCATTTATATGACTGGAGGGGTGTCTATCTAAGTGGGAGTTCTTGAGTGATATGATTAAATGAACTTTACTTTATCAAGAACTTAGTCCTGATAGTTTTTTTGCATGTCTATGTTATTGTAGATCAATGGCCCGTGCAACCATTCCTTTGAATTTTAATGCGTTCCTAGAGAAAGCTAAGTTGAAAGATGATGGCAGCAATTACACGGACTCGGTCTATAACTTGAGGATTATTCTCATTGCTTCACAGAAGAATCACATCCTGGAAGCACCACTGGGTGCCAGGCCTGCTGCAGATGCTAATGATGACGTTAAGAATGTTTGGCAGAGCAAAGCTGATGGCTACTCGATAGTTCAGTGTGCCATGCTTTACGGTTTAGAATTGGGACTTCAAAGACGTTTTGAATGTCATGGAGCATATGAGATGTTCCAAGAGTTGAAGTTAATATTTCAAGCAAATTCCTGAGTTGAGAGATATGAAGTCTCCAACAAGTTCTACAGCTGCAAAATGGAGGAGAATAGTTCTGTCAGTGAACACATACTCATAATGTCTGGGTACCATAACTGTCGGCGTTTTGGATATGGGGGTATCCAGACCTGCTTGCCTGCGGCCCACCACGTGGCTCTCCCGACGGCCTGGTACGGCCCAGCTTCAATGCCAACAATCAAGACCCTCATGAGGGGCAGAGCCTTGCTAGGCGGACGATGCCAAGACCCCCGAGGGGATTGGCCTTTCAGGCTAGGTCCCGAGGGGCGGAGAGTTCTATGCAAGGTGCACCTCACGAGGCTCAGCTGACGTGAGCCATGACGACCAAGGACAGGAGGGCGCCTAGCGGGCGCCAGCGCGTGCAAGACACCAATTTCCTCTTTGGTGCAAGGAAGGCAAGCCGCAGGCGCGGAGTCCCGAGGAATCGGCCAAAGGTTTCCATTCTGGTGCAACAAGACCCAGACCGCCAGGACGGCAGGACGGAGGTCATCACCGAGCCCACCGCAGCGTCACGACCAGAGGCTTTTCGCATATGAAGACCACTTTAGTCAGGATAAGCTATACTACTTGTCTCCTTTCAAATCCGGCCGTTGTGGATCCCTTCCCACCAACATTTGAGAAGAGGACCAAGGCCACTATAAATAGGACATTGCCACCACCATAGAGGGGGATCGGATCCTCTCTCACCCGACCACCTCACCAGCTCTCTTGAGCTCAAGAACACCTCACCTCCTGAGGCATGTTCATCCACTGTACTAGTTCATCCTTTGCCCTTCGAGGCAATCCACCAAAAGCACTGGAGTAGGGTATTACACCGCAAGGTGGCCCTAACCAGGATAAATGGCTGTGTCTCTTTGTCACTTCGAGCTCGTCGCGCTAGGCTAAGGAGGATCGCAAGTAGGCAGGCTGGGTAGGTTGAAATCTCTGCACGCACCCCAGATTTCGAACCTTTCAAGGGTTTGTGGAACCCGAAATCCGACATTTGGCGCGCCAGGTAGGGGTGTGTCGGGGATCCTCTGCTCCATCCGTCAGATCGCGCCATCGGCTTCAATGGTGGGCACTTCTCCATCGACTCGACCGATGCGCGCCTTCCAAGAGGTGTCGGGGCTGCACCCTTTCACCCCCTCCGTGCGGTGGGTGGAATGGCCGCCCAAGTTCAGGCCCGAGCTGCCGCCATGCTACGACGACCCGACGGACCCGGCTGGCTTCCTCCAGGCGTACGAGGAGGTAGTCTTGGCGGCCGGCGGAGGCGACAAGGTGAAGGCCAACTGGCTCCCCATGGCCCTTGTACGAGTGCCATGCGGCTGGCTGCTGCACCTGCCGGAGTCCTCTATGGGCTCTTGGGAGGAGCTGCGTAGCCTCTTCATTGTGCACTTTGCGGCACCGGCGCCTCCTGTTGTCACGGCCCTCTTGGGTGGCTCCCAGGCGCCACTTTCTGACCGGCATATCAAGAAATTCTACCGGCAAGTAAGAGTTACCCATGTGAGCTCGGGGGATCCCCCGGGCTGGGCAGCGCCGAAGGCCGACCTCGCCTTCGGCGCAAAAGACCATCCAGTGACCATGGTAGGAGCAGGAGTGCTCCCAATGCTCTGCAGCCCCACCATCTGCAATGTGGCGGTCACCAGGACCCTCATCGACGGCAGAGCCGGCCTCAACATGCTCTCCGTGGAGGCGTTCGGCCTGCTGCACGTGCCTCCCAGTCGGCTCCGCCCCGCCAAACCCTTCTCTGGGGTCGGCGGTGGCTTCACCCGCCTGCTGGGGCAGATCCGTCTCCTCATTACCTTCGGGACCCACGACAAGTACCGCATGGAGCTCATCAACTTCGACATCGCCCGGATCGACTTGTTATATAATGCCATCCTCGGATATCCCGCCTTGGCCAAGTTCATGGCGGAAACTCACCCAGCTTACAACCTCATGAAGATGCCTGGTGTCGGTGTCAAAACCTGTGGATCTTGGGTAGGGGGTCCCGAACTGTGCGTCTAAGGCTAATGGTAACAGGAGGCGGGGGACACGATGTTTACCCAGGTTCGGGCCCTCTCGATGGAGGTAATACCCTACTTCCTTCTTGATTGATCTTGATGATATGAGTATTACAAGAGTTGATCTACCACAAGACCGTAAAGGCCAAACCCTAGAAGCTACCCTATGATTATGATTGTTGTTCTCGTCCTACGGACTAAACCCTACGGTTTATATAGACACCGGAGGGGGCTAGGGTTACATAGAGTTGGTTACATAGAAGGGGATCTACATATCCGAATTGCCAAGCTTGCCTTCCACGCAAAGGAGAGTCCCATCCAGACACGGGACGAAGTCTTCATTCTTGTATCTTCATAGTCCAACAGTCCAGACAAAGTATATAGTCCAGCTGTCCAAGGACCCCTTAATCTCGGACTCCCTCAGTAGCCCCTGAACTAGGCTTCAATGACGATGAGTCCGGTGCATGGATTGTCTTCGACATTGCAAGGCGGGTTCCTTCTCCGAATACTCCATAGAAGATTTTGAACACAAGGATCGTGTCCGGCTCTGTAAAACAAATTCCACATACCATCGTAGAGAGGATGATATTCAACAAATCTTATCTGCTGACAACTTTTCATAGCGTGACATCACGCCACGGCCCGATCATTATTCGAACTGTTTTTCTCCACCAGCCACTACACGTGCTACCAGGCGGTTTTATTGGGACATCTTGTCGAAGCAGAGATTGTGTTCCCCTTATCACGGGATTCTCATCAATACAGGTGTGGGTAACCCAACCGCGCTTGTTTAATATGACTCCTCGATTTTAAGCATCCCAAACGGTCACCCGGGGGATGCTTGATATTCGTCCTCTTTATAAGGGGGCCAAGGCCTGTCCTTTTCTTCCCACGCTCGATCCTTCCCCTCCCGCACCTCGAGTTCCAACACCCAAGGCTCAAGCTAAGCACTCCGGACCTTCAACCATGTCTGGATCCAACCTTCAAGGACGGTGGATGGCCTCCTCTATCACAGAGGAGGACATCAAGAAGCTTAGGGAGGCCAGGTATCTTACTGCTGAAATCCCGCATAGGCTGCCTGCTGAAGGGCGGGTCATCCCCACTCCCGAACCCAACGAGAGTGTCGTATTTATTTCCCACTTCCTCCGAGGGCTAGGTTTTAGTCTTGATCCCTTTGTGAGAGGGCTCATGTTCTATTACGGGCTAGACTTCCATGATCTAGCTCTGGATTCCATCCTTCACATCTCGTCGTTTATCATCGTGTGTGAAGCCTTCCTCCATATCACCCCCCACTTTGGCCTATGGCTCAAGACCTTCAATGTGAGGCCGAAGATGATTGACGGGCGCCACGCGAAGTGCGGAGGTGCTATAATAAGCAAAGGTGCTGACGCCCCATGGCCAAGGGGTTCCTTCACGGAAACTTTTGACTTATGGCAATGGGAGTGGTTTTACATCATAGCTCCCCGAGGTACGAAGTGGGCAGCCACTCCAGCGTTCCGCTCAGGCCCTCCGCTTCAACTGGCGTCATGGGTCAACAAGGGGCTGGACTGGGGGCTAGTTAACGATGTGCCGACACTGCAAAGCCGCATCCGAGACCTCCTTAAGAGGGATGTCTGTCTTGTCAAGGTAATGCAAGTAATGTTGGTTCATCGGGTCCTGCCATGCCAACTTCGACCTCTCCATATGTGTGAGTTCAACCCGGAAGGACCGCGAACCATTCAACAATTCTTCGGCGTGATGCTCAAAGAGATGTATGGATCGTTCTTCGGATCAAGAATAAAGTGTCCGGACACCACCGAGGATGTGGGTCTCAACTGCAACCGTCCGGATACCCAAGTAAGTAATTCCGCTACCGAACACGCCATCCTTTATGTTTGTTATAACATCATTCTGAAAAATTGCTCTCTACCAGGACTGGATAAGGAAGGCGGAGAGGATTAGGTGTTCGGCCCCCCTTCCCGAAGGCTCACCGGATCCTTTATTGATCAGGATGCTTGAGCACACATCGTATCAGGTGCCATCAGGAGAAGATGAGGGGAGGAATAGAGAAGCTACCGGTGGGCCTCATACTTTACACATCCAAATCGGGGGAGTAGGTGCCTCCGTGAAGTAGGATAATCGGGGAGGTGAATCTAAAATCCCCTCTCCTCATAGTAAGAAAAGGATTGCCTCTGAAGATTTGGAAACGGAAGTTTCTGAGCGAGGGAAGAAACCCTCGCTAGGGTCCCCTGCCCCAGAGGGCGTCCTTACCGCACAACGCCCGCCAGGGGGCCATCCCTCAACCAAGCTGTAAGTGAAAAAAGGTACTTTGGTTAGTATATCCTGTTTTGTCTGTGAGAATAATAACCGAGACATATTTTTTGTAGTCCGGCTCGTAGGCCTTCTCCACAGAGTTTGTCTTCGGGGGATCTTCTTCCGGAGATGATGGAGAGTGAAACGCCTCCTCCTGCTTCCCCGTCACATGGGGCGGACGATTCCGAGGTGTCGTCACGGAGGATTTCTCCTGATCCACCGAGGCCAGAAGTTGACACTTTGGCTGCCCGAAGTCCGGAATATTCGGCTCCCAAGGAGAGCAATAGAAAGAGTCCGGGATTGTCCGGCATACAACCGGACACACTAATGGGTCTTCTGGAGTGAGCGGCCATCTTAGAGATGCATCATGCCTTAATGTGTACGGTGGTTGAGAGGATTTCATCCGCCAAAAGCGGTTTGAATGAAGCTTTTATGAGTCTGCTGAGAGGCTTTGAGGTACACAAAATAATATATGTATTTCTATCGGTACCGCACATGCTAGGTGTGCTTTGTATAGATAGTAGCCCCTGAGACTCTGGTTGCCATCCAGAGGTGGCAAACAGAGGATCGTAATCCCAGGTAATAATCACGCTGCTTTTATGTGCAGGCGGCTAAGGGTCTGGTGTCTGACCGGACTCCTGATTTTGCCGAACTGAAGCGGCAGCTTGACGTGGCAGATGCCGACATCGCACTTGTTAACAACCAGCTTAACGAGGCCCAGGGTATGTACGGTCAACTTGTCAGCAAATGTTAAGAGGAGCATGATACTATTATCTATAATATGCTGTGACTGCAAATGGAGCTGCTGCCGTAGAGACACTTCGGGCGGAGCTTGCCTTAGCCAAGGAACTAGCCCGAATAAGTGATGCGGCCGCCCTGAAGGCGGTCGAAGAGTTAAGAGCCGAACAGGCTGCTCATCGCCAGAGTGAAGAAAGGATATCCAAGATGGCTGTTGAGCTTAAAGATGCCGCCGACCGCTATGAGATCCTTGAAAAGGAAAGCCAAGCGAAAGCGGCTGACCTGAAGAAGGCCCTTGAGGCGGCGAAGGAAACCCGCTCTAAAATGAGAGGGATAAGGGAGGAGCTTCGTGAAGCCAGAGATATCACGGCTGGGTGGCCCTATTTGTTGCGGATGAAGTTCAGAGATCCGAAGTATTCCCCTCTGGATCATTTGTGGAGTGTTGCAGACGCGTATGTGAATTTGGCAAAGAGTGTTGCTGATGCGACTGAGTTTTACAAAGATCAGAAAGACCATGAGATAGAAAGGTTGTTCTGGTCGCAGTTCAGTGCCCCGACGTGTCCGCTGCCGTTGAATGAGAGAATGGCTGCATGGGCCGAGCTCCATAGGTTGTCCGGGCTTGCTATGAGGTCTGTCGTGGATCATCTTTGGCTGAGGGTACCAAGGCCGGACAGTTATTTTGGTTTGATGCAACAATTCCTTGGTGTTGTGTTGCATATCGACGCTGTGAAGAGGTCGACGTGCATGGAGGGTGCGCGGATGGCTGTTGCCCATGTTAAGACGTACTGGGCAGGGATGGAGGCCACCGCTATTGCAAGCCGGGGTCCGGCAGGAGGCTAGTACCCGACTGAGCACTATTTTTAAGAAGTCCTAGAAGGTGCCCGTTTAATAGAGGCTCAGTGCTTGAAGAGTACCATGTTCGAGTGACATGTATCTGAATTGTAAAAAACAATGCTATTGTGATTGTAGAGGTTGTGTCTATACTTTTGCGTGAAAGTATTATAGTGCCTCATGTGCGTCCGTTTATGTATGTATGTATATAACCTGAAAGTTTGCTGTCGTCGGCTTCAGCCCCCACGCATATAATGCAGGGGTGTTCGGAAAAGCGCATAATCACACTTGATCCAACGACTTGGTCCATTAAAGAGGTGATAACACAGCGAACCAGGCAATCAGACTATATAGCTTTAACACTTTCACTTAGCCATAGGAGTTTGATGGTGGGGCTACTATATAGCCCCTGGTACTTCCGCGTTCATCCGAATGTGGTGCGCGTACGTGCATGACCGGGAAACCAGTCCTTCGTTAATGTGGAGGAATCGCGAACAATCTGCTGAGTCCTCGAGTGGTTGACCAGTATCGCGCTATATCATGACAGTCAGTTTTCGGCTTTCTCTACGGAGGTGCTCACCCAGATGAATTAGGGCACAATCCAGTAGTTCTCCTGGTGCCCCCTTAGCCGATGGAGCAGAACGTAAGGTAGCAAAACACGGGAGCCGGGCAAACCCAACATTTGACCAAAGGCCAAACTCGCGACGCTGAGCACTCCCTAAGGTATTCGGACTTTACGACATATACTGGGCTGAGTAACACCCTCGATAATGAGCCCTGTGTTTCCAGATACATGCATTAGTCTGGCGTGACGAAGTGTCAAGAACGCCAGTATCCCTCCCAGTTGTGTTAAGTGTCCGGAGGGTATGAAGCAACAATAGACATTAAAAAAGTTTTACGCAGGGTCTTAATCTAAAAAGAAACCTTTGAGCGGGGCCCTGCTGCACGTCTGCACCTTTATCTCCGTTGTGCCGTATCCTGGAAGGGTGTATCACGATGATCATCTGTAAAAAAGGAAAAACCCTGGTGAAAGACTTCGTGCGAAGAGTTGGTTAATCTAAACGAACCATGAAAATGCAATATGTTATTGTATTAATAGGGTCGAGCCGAACTATGGGCTTCTTTTTTTGCGAGCAGCCCCTAGCACCACTTATGGGGGTATATCCATCAACCCGAGCTCAGGTTTATCTGGGCTGTTACATCTAGTGGAGCGCAGGACTCGTCTAACCGTGTCTATGGTCTTGACGACCGACCATTTATTCTGGTTGGGGGGCTGCTCAGTGTTCGACTGCCAGAGCCGCCACATATTCTTCCGCACGTAAGGAACGCTCTGTATTTCCTCTAACTGTGATGACGCCACGTGGACCGGGCATCTTAAGTTTAAGGTAGGCGTAGTGCGGTACTGCATTAAAACGAGCGAAGGCCGTTCTCCCGAGTAGTGCATGATAGCCGCTTCAGAATGGAGCGATGTCGAATATTAGTTCTTCGCTTTTGAAGTTGTCGGGAGAACCGAATACAACCTCTAGTAGTAGAGAGCCCGTGCAGCGGGCCTCGACGCCTGGTATCACTCCTTTAAAGGTAGTATTGCTTTGGCTGATTCTTGACGGGTCTCTCCCCATTTTGCAGACAGTGTCCTGATATATCAGGTTAAGACTACTGCCGCCGTCCATAAGGACTCGAGTGAGATGGTATCCATCAATTATTGGGTCGAGCACCAAGGCAAACCACGGATACTAGTCGGATGATCCCTGCGATCAAAAGTGATCGGGCAGGCTGACCAGGGATTGAATTTGGGGGCGACGGGCTGTACCACGTATACGTATCGGAGTGTGCATTTTTGCCTTCTCTTTGGAATGTGAGTTGCGTAAATCATGGTCTCTGTTTTGACTTCTGGTGCGAATTTTTTCTGTCACTCAGTGTTCGGCTGGCGAGGCTCATCCTCGTCTTCACTTGGCGTCTCCCTCCCCTTATGTTCGGCATTTAGCTTGCCGGCCTACTTGGAAACCCAGCACTCTCTGTGGGTGTGATTTGCAGGTTTTTCGGGGGTGCCATGAATCTGACATAACTTGTGTAGAATCTTAGTTAGGCTGGACGGTCCATCTCTATTGCTTTTAAATGGCTTCTTCCATTGACCGGGTCGAGAGCCCCTGAATCCGGCGTTGACCGTCGTGTTATCTGGGCTATCTTCATTGCTTCGACGCTTGTTTTTATTGGTTCACGGCTTCCCGTTGCCATTCCTGACTTCGGATGTGCCTGGGTCGTTGGTGCTGCTACAGGCCAGCCAACTGTCCTCGCCCGTGCAAAAGCGAGTCATAAGGCTTGTTAAGGCTGCCATTGTCCTCGACTTTTCCTAGCCGAGGTGTCTGGCAAGCCATTCGTCCCAGATACTGTTCTTGAAGGCCGCTAAGGCTTCAGCATCAGGACAGTCGATGATTTGATTCTTCTTAGTAAGAAATCTATTCCAAAGTTTTCGGGCTGACTCTCCGGGCTGTTGAATTATATGACTTAAGTCGTCTGCAGCTGGAGGTTGGACATAGGTCCCTTGAAAATTGGCCCTAAAAGCATCCTCAAGTTCTTCCCAACTTCCAATTGAGTTTTCAGGGAGTCTTTTCAACCAGTGCCGAGCTGGTCCTTTCAACTCGAGGGGTAGGTATTTAATGGCATGGAGATCATCTCTACGGAGCATGTGGATGTGAAGAATAAAGTCCTCAATCCAGACCCCAGGGTCTGTCGTTCCGTCGTATGCCTCTATATTCACGGGTTTAAATCCTTCCAGAAACTCATGGTCCAGCACCTCATCAGTGAAGCACAGGGGGTGTGCGGCGTCCCTATATTTGGATGTGTCGTGGCATGCTGACGACGGTTGTTGTGTTTGGTGCTGATTCCTAGCTGGTAGTCGATCAATGTGATCGTTTTGTTAGCTCTGATCCTGTGCCGAAGCGCGCTTCCTAGATCCATAGATGGACCTCGCCATACCGGATTTTTTGTCCAGGAGCTCATGTAAATCGTGTGCTAACTTTTGTGCGACGTCATTAGCCGTCCTGTTGCGGCCACGGGGTGGTCGGCCTGGTTGATCGACCGTTTTCGGCTAAATGGGCTCTATGGCCTCGTCGTCGAATTCGGGCAACAGGTTGCGCTTTGGATAGCTCTTTGTGTGACGATTGCCACCGTATTTTTCTTCAGTGTCAAGCACCTTGTCCCATCTGCGATTGAGCATGTCCTGCACGGCCTTATGCCTTTGCTTCTGCTTCTTTAAGCTCCTCGCGGTGGCAATAAGCCTTCTGTAGAGGTTCTCTTGTTCCAAGTGTTTTTCTGGGATGATGAGTGCATTATCGTCCGGACTATTCTCCTCTCCGGAGATAGGTTGATGAATTTTACCCCCGAGATCGGCGTCATCTGACATCGGCTCCGGACTATGTTCACCATCCCCTGACTCATCCTGCTCCATCGCTGGGTCCATGGGGTCGTTGTTTCCTTTGGAGTCGACCGGGGTATTATTCTTTCTTGGGATGTTGTCGCTGTTTTTACTGTGGCGGGATTTAGAGCGGCGCCTATGGCGTCGCTTTGGTGGCTTATCGAGGGGATTATCCTTCGTTGCATCATCGCCATCGCCTTCTTTTGGCGTGTCCACCATATATATGTCATATGATGATGTGGCAGTCCAGCGCCCAGTGCGCGGTGGTTCCTGTTCTTCTCCTGCATCGTGGTAAATACCATCGATGTCTTCCGAGTCGAAAACTAGCATGTCGGTTAAGTCATCGACAATGGCTATGAAGTGGATGGTGGGTCGGGAACGAATTTCTTCATCGTCTGCTTCCCACTCGAGCCGTACATAGTTCGGCCAAGAGTCCTCTGACAGAGAGAGAGACTTTAATGAATTTAGCACGTCACCCAGGGGCGCGCATTGAAAGATACCCGCGGAGGTGAACTCCATGATCGGTGCCCAATCAGATTCGATAGGCATGGATGTACGCGGTGCGGAGCCTGTAGCCGGAGACAAGTCCGAGGGTCCGATGACACCGGCCTCATAGGAGGTGGGATCAGTGTTCGGCTCCAACGCCGATGATTGTGCGGCCTCCATGGTAGGGTCCATCCACCCTTCCTCGGATGGCGCGATCTGCTCCGAATTGATTCCCGGGGCCGCCGCAGGCGCGATCTCTCGAACACAGTTTGATGGAAGATCTAAGTCATGCTCGTCGTGACTGTTCGGCGTACCTGACATGGGCTCGAATCCGTCGAAGATCAAGTCTCTGCGGATGTCGGCAGTATAGTTCAAGCTTCCTAACCTAACCTGATGGCCAGGGGCGTAGCTATCGATCTACTCCAGATGGCCAAGCGAGTTGTCCCACAGTATGAAGCTGCCGAATACGAAGATCTGTCTAGGGAGGAAATCCTCACCCTGGGCCACATCGTTAAAGATGATTGAAGGAGCCATCAAGCCTTATTGCGTCGGCATAGTGGAACTCTCAATGAAAGCACCAATGTCGGTGTCAAAATCGGCGGATCTCGGGTAGGGGGTCCCGAACTATGCGTCTAAGGCTAATGGTAACAGAAGGCGGGGGACACGATGTTTACCCAGGTTCGGGCCCTCTCGATGGAGGTAATACCCTACTTCCTGCTTGATTGATCTTGATGATATGAGTATTACAAGAGTTGATCTACCACGAGATCGTAAAGGCTAAACCCTAGAAGCTAGCCTATGATTATGATTGTTGTTCTCGTCCTACAGACTAAACCCTCCTGTTTATATAGACACTGGAGGGGGCTAGGGTTACAGAGAAGGAGATCTACATATACGAATTTCCAAGCTTGCCTTCCACACAAAGGAGAGTCCCATCTGGGCACGGGACGAAGTCTTTAATCTTGTATCTTCATAGTCCAACAGTCCGGCCAAAGTATATAGTTCGGCTGTCCGAGGACCCCTTAATCCCGGACTGCATCACCTGGCAGCAACGGTGTCCTCACGGTGGCAGGGGACACCAAAGACGCGGTGCAGACCCTCAAGCTCGCCTTCAGGTTGGCGGCATCCGCGCGGCCTGGTGAGAAAGGGGGTGCTGGGGCCCCGGGAGTAGCGCCGGCCAAGAAGAAGCAGATATTCTCCCAAGACCGAACCGAGACGAAGCAAGTGCTTGTGAGTGAGGATGGGACAACTAGCGCCACCTTCACCATAGGGGCTGGCCTCCCTCAGGACCAGGAGAAAGCGTTGGTCGACTTCTTGCACGCCAACAAGGACGTATTCGCTTGTGAGCCCAAAGATCTGGCTGCGGACCCAAGGGGAATAATCGAGCACCACCTGAAGGTATGCCCAAACGTGCGACCGGTGAAGTAGAAGGCCTGCCGCCAGTCCACCGAGAAGCAAGCATTTATCATCCAAGAGACCCACAAGCTCCAGGACGCTGGGGTCATCAAGGAAGTACGATACCCAAAGTGGTTGGTGAACCCAGTGGTCTTCCATCGTCCCCAAGAAGGGAGGGAAGGAACGCATGTGTGTCAACTTCACCATCCTCAACAAGGCTTGCCCTCAAGATCCCTTCCCGCTTCCTCGCATCGATCAGATCGTGGACTCCACCGCCGAATGCGACCTATTGTGCTTCTTGGACGCCTTCTCAGGCTACCACCTGATCAAGATGGTCGTGCAAGATGTGGAGAAGACGGCGTTCCTGACCCCCTGCGGGGTGTACTGCTACACCTGCATGCCCTTCAGGATGTGCAATGTCGGGGATACCTTCCAGCGGCTGATGCATATCGCCCTAGGCACGCAGCTCGGGAGAAATGCAGAGGCCTATGTTGACGACATAGTAGTGAAGTCTCGGAAGGCTGGGAGCCTGATAGCAGATCTGGAGGAGACATTTGCCAGCTTGCGCAAGGTGGATCTTTGGCTCAATCCCGAGAAGTGTGTGTTGGGGGTCCCCTCTGGCAAGCTGTTGGGCTTCCTGGTGTCGCATAGAGGGATCGAGGCCAATCCAGAGAAGCTCAAGGCAATAGGAGATATGAGCCCCCGGCAGACCCTGAAGGAGATGCAAAAGCTGGCAGGCTGTGTAACCTTGCTGGTGCGCTTCATCTCCAAGCTGGGGGAGCGCGCCCTCCCCTTCTTCAAGCTGATGAAAAGGAAGGGGTCGTTCGAGTAGACCCCAGAGGCTGACGCAGCCTACCTGACCAGCCCACCAGTGATGGTGGTGCCACTCCCTCTTGAGCCCTTGGTGCTCTATTTGGGAGCCACCCCTCACTCAGCCAGCGCTGCCCTGGTGGCGCTAAGGAAGGAGCACCCATCCACGGACACTCAGCAAGACGCTCAACCAACAAGCAAAGCGCAACACCCTCAGGATAGCGCACCTGGGGCCTCGACTGACCCAGCGGCCGATAACCCTCCCGAAGATGCGATTGACCCCAGAGCTGCGGGGGAGGCTCCTGAGGACGGACCTCGCGAGACCACCGAACGCTGTCGGGCGAGTTGCAGAATGGAACATCGAGCTTCAGGCGTTCCATCTCGAGTTCAACACCAGCAGGGTAATCAAGGGTACGGCCCTCGTCGACTTCATGGACGAGTGGACTGACATCCCCGACCACGGGTAGAGCGAGGACTGCTCCCACTTGCCCGGGGACGAGGAACCAGATGGGTGGATCATGTACTTTGATGGAGCATTCACGCGACAAGGCGCAGGAGCAGGAGCCGTCCTCATCTTACCAGCCAAGGACAAGCTCTACTACGCGGTACAACTCTGTTTCCAGCAGGGCGAGAAGGTCTCCAAGAACATCGTGGAGTTTGAGGGCTTGCTCGGAGGTCTCAGGGCCGCGGCGGCGCTGGGGGTGAAGCACCTCACCATCAAGGGCGATTCCCAGCTCCTCATCAACTTCTCCAACAAGGAGTACACACCCAAGGACGAACACATGGAGGCATACCTAAAAGAGGTGCACAAGATGGAGAAGCGGTTCTTGGGCTTGGAACTGCAGCACGTGCCGTGAGGGACGAACAAGGAGGCGGACGATATCGCCAAGAGAGCCTCCTAAAGGCTCCCCCGGGAGCCGGGGGTGTTTGAGGAGCGGCTCTTCAAGCCATCTGTGGCTCCCCCCACTGAGGCTCCAGCACCGCCTCAGGAGGAGCTGCCTCAGGCGCCTGTGACTGGCGCCCCAGCATGCGGTCATCCCATAGGGGCCCGCCTGCTGCTTGCGCTCGAGACTCAGGAGGGGTGCTGGACTGAGGAGTTCAAGGCGTACCTGATTCAAGGGACCTTGCCAGAGAAGGAGGAGGATGCCGAGCGCATGGCTCATCAAGCCACCACGTACTGCATCCAGGACGGTGAGTTATATCGCAAAAGGCCCAATGACGTTTTGTTGCGATCCATCTCCAGGGAGCAGGGACTTGAGCTGCTAGCGGACATACATGGTAGGGACTGCGGGCATCATTCCTCATCACGCACTCTGGTGGGCAAGGAGTTCCGCAGTGGCTTCTACTGGCCCACTGAGCTCAACGACGCGCTGCTAGCGGACATACATGGTAGGAACTGCGGGCATCATTCCTCATCACGCACTTTGGTGGGCAAGGCGTTCCGCAGAGGCTTCTACTGGCCCACTGAGCTCAACGACACCGCAGAGATGGTGCATTCCTGTGAAGCATGTCCGTTCCACGCCAAGCAAATTCACCAGCTTGCGCAGGGCCTCCAGACAATCCCGCTCACATGGCTATTCGCGGTCTAGGGGCTGGACATCTTGGGGCCATTCCCTCGAGCGCCAGGGGGCTACCGATACGTCTACATCGCCATCGACAAATTCACCAAATGGGCAGAGGTAGAAGCTATTCGCGCGATGCCAGCTGGATCAGCCGTCATGTTCATCAAGGGCATTGTGAGCCGGTTTGGAGTTCCTAACCGCATCATCACCGACAATGGCTCGCAATTCACTAGCAACCTTTTTAAAACATACTGTGCTAACCTTCGAAAGGAGATATGTTACGCCTAAGTGGCACACCCTAGGAGCAACGACGAAGCTGAGCGGGCCAATCCAAAGTCCCCGAGGGGCCTCACGACAAAAACCTTCAAGAAGAAGCTCGAGGCCTGCGGCAGGGGATGGCTCGACGAGCTATAGTCTATGTTGTGGTCCATTCGCACCACCGCGACCAAGCCAACGGGAGAGACGTCGGTCTTCCTCATCTACAGAGCAGAAGCGGTTCTCCCACACGAGGTCAAGCATCGCTCCACGTGGGTCCTGGCGTTCGATGAGGCGCGTCAGGACACCATGCAAGGGATGGATCTCATGCTGGGGGAGGAATGCCGCCGTCAAGCCTCGCTCCGGGCGGCAAGGTACTCGCAGGCGCTGCGGTGGTATCACTGCCGCAACGTCCGCTCCAGGACGTTAGAGGTGGTCGACCTCGTCCCGAGGCGGGTGCTCTCCAGGGAAGGGCTCCACAAGCTCTCTCCCATGTGGGAGGGCTCGTTTATGATTGCCCATGTGTACAGGCCAGGCGTTGCGTGCCTGGAGACACAAGACGGGGTCCAATCCAGAACGCCTGGAATATCCAGCACCTCCGAAAGTTCTACCCCTGAAGAAAGGCTCCGGCCTGTGAAGCAAGGCTCCGACCTGTGAAGGTCTCCGCTCGTGACACTCTCACGTAATAATGAGTGGGGTTGTACACACCCCGGAGTCTCCTGAGAACCGCCCTGGGGCCTCACGGGGTCTCCCTCCCACGTCTTAGTGGGAGCACTTAGCTCCACGCTGGTGAGAATACTAGATTAGGTGCCAAACGAGCCTGTTCATTTGCTTTCCGAAGTTGCTTGCAGTCTATTAGTAATCTTTCAATGGATTTGGTGCTTTCATGTTTCGGTTTGCCGAGTTGAATTCTTCTCCTCCCGTTCGTTTGCTTTTAGCCTGAGGACAAGAGAGAGGTGGCAGTTGCCTGTCACTCTCCCTCGCGCGCCTCGCGCGTGGGGGCTAGGCAGGTGTGTGCGCCTTGGGCCTGCCCTCATGTGTGCACACGGCGCCTAACCCCACTGGCCTGGTGCTTCGGCCTTATCCTCGCGAGGAGCCCTCGATCAAGCTCACATGCATCAGTACCCCTCATATTCGTGCCCCCCGGGTAGCACGACACGGTGCATTAAGTAAGAGCTGGTCTATGATAGGGGGCTCGCATAAGGAGGAATGAGGTGCTTGTCAGGTTTTCCTTCCTTTTAAAAAACATCCCTGCAGCGGTTCCGCGGCGGCTCCCGAGACCCCAAGGTACCTCCCGAGGTCTGTGACCTCCAGCTCCCCAGAAAGGGGCCCCGTCGGGCGCCGAAAGCCTAGTTTGTCAGTGTTCTGGGAACGGGGGTCCCCAGACTTGCCTGCCTGCGGCCCACGGCGTGGCTCCACTAGTGGCCCAGCACGGCATGTCTTCATCACCCAACACTCAAGACCCTCGTGAGGGGCCAAGCCTCACGAGGCAGACAACACAAGGCCTCCTTAGGAACGACCTCATTAGGCAGGCTCGTGAGCAGGCGGAGAGATCAAGGCAAGGGGTACCTCGTGAGGTTCCCGTGATGCAAGCAATGACGACCAAGGCCAGGAGGGCGCCAGCGCGCGCAGTGTCCTCGTTTCCCCTTTGGTGCTAAGGGGGCAAGCGTAGGCGCGGAGTACCGAGGCATCAGGCAAAGGTTTCCATATCGGTGCAACAAGACCAAGTCCAGCAGGATGGCAAGACGGAGGTCATCATGGATCCCAGGACGGCATCACCACCAGCGCCTTAGGCAGGCGAAGACCACCTTTAGTCACGAAGCTTGTACTAGCTGTCCCCTTTCAAATTGGTCGTAGTTGAAACCCTTCCCGCTCAATATTTTGGGAGAGGACTAGGGCCTCAATAAATAGGACTAGCCACCATTGTAGGAGGGACAGATCGACTCCTCCCCGAGCAAACCACCAACCACAAGAACACCTCTCATCAGGAGGCTGTTCTTCCCTTGTACTATTCATCATCAGCCCAAGAGGCAATCCACCACCACCACACACGAGTAGGGTATTACAGCACAATGGTGGACCGAACCTATATAAATCTCATGTCTCTTGTGTTGTGAGTTCATCGACCTAAGCTTAGGGATCATGGTGAGGCTAAGAGCGAGATTCGGTAGGGGGAAATCTTCGTGCGCACCCCAGTGTTCGAACCTCAAGGGTTTTGCTGGAACCCTGAATCCGATATTTGGCGCGCTAGGTAGGGGTACACCGAAGTCTTCCTTCCGCTGATCCGCATCCCATCGCTTCATCGCATCCATGTCTGGTGGCCCGATGACAAGCGCCGACCGCTGGGCAGCCTGGCCAGCTCGGGCCATGCCACCTGCCCAAGAAGACCTCAACCCCACGCCCAGGCAGCCCACGCACCACAGAACACCACGGGGCGTGGGCGGTGCGGTGATGCATTGCCCGCCCTTACTCCGCGGCAGGTGCGGACAGCCGCAACGGCCTCAAGCCATGCCGCGGCCACGGCGCCACACACCCGACGGGAACAAGCAAACATGAGAGCCGCGCTCACTGTGGCTTGGGAGCTGCTATGATGCAGGCTTATGAAGAGCGGTTGGTATGCATTGCTGGAGCACGTTGCCGAGCTTCTGGATGCCGCGGCCTCGGGGGCACCACCCTTCTGCTTCCAACTTCCACCCCGGGCCCCGGTCGAATCACGCGATGGACCTCTCCGCACCCGCGTGCCCCCAGGCACGCCCCGAGGCTTCATTGACACCAGCTCAACCATTGGCGCTGGACGCCAGGTCGCACCCGCACCACCTTCAATGAATGAGGGCACGCGCGTTGCCACCTACGGCCCGTGCGGGCCTCTGCCCTACCATCCTCAAGACGGCACGCTAGGCCAGGCAACATGGAGCATGGGGCACTATGGTGAAGTTTTCGATGCGGCGGCTTTGGAGGATTACGTGCCCCGCATGGTGGATAGGGAGTACACGCTGGAAGACGACCCTAGCTCGTTCCTCGGGCCAAGCTAGGAGGAAGAGGCGCCAGAAGCCGAGCCTTTCCAGGAGCCTCAAGGGAGCCTCACCAACCATGCTTGCAGCAACAGCTACCGGGTACCACTAATTCCTCAGGAGCAAGTTTATGCTAACCATGGGTCGCAGGAGGGTCAGGTCACAGCAGCAGACGGCTGCCCCAGCTTGGTAGCCTCCCTTCCACCAAGAGGAGCGCACTGGGGGCTGCAGGAGAGGGGCCGGGAGCAGGGCCCCTCCCCAAGGCGCACGGAGCAAGGCATCCCCCGGAGGTAGGCCCTCTGCCAGGGAGGTGCCGCAAGGCCTACTCCTGGCAGAGGACCTATGGTTGCCGAGGGCGGCGCTAGCGTCCCCTCTGCCCCTTTGGCGTCATCCTGGTTTCCGGTCGCCGCCTGATACGTCTCCAATGTATCTATAATTTTTGATTGTTCCATGCTATTATATTACCCGTTTTGGATGTTTATGGTCTTTACTTTACACTTTTATATCATTTTTGGGACTAACCTGCTAACCGGAGGCCAAGCCCGAATTGCAGTTTTTTTTGCCTATTTCAGTGTTTCGAAGAAAAGGAATATCAAATGGAGTCCAAACGGAATGAAAACTTCGGGAGCGATCTTTTTGGAACAAACGTGATCCAGGGGACTTGGAGTGGACGTCAAGCAACAGAGGAGGTGGCCACGAGGGTGCCAACCGCCCCCTACAGGTGGGCGCGCCCCCCACCCTCATGGGCCCCTCGAGTGTCCACCGACCTACTTCTTCCTCCTATATATACCCATGTACCCCAAAACCATCGAGGAGCACCACGAAAAACTATTTCCACCGCTGTAACCTTCTGTACCTGCGAGATCCCATCTTGGATCCTTCGCCGGTGCTTCGCCGGAGGGGGAATCGACCATGGAGGGCCTCTACATCATCTCCAAGGCCCTTCCGATGAGTTGTGAGTAGTTTACCACAGACCTTCGGGTCCATAGTTATTAGCTAGATGGCTTCTTCTCTCTCTTTGAATTTCAATACCAAGTTCTCCTCGATCTTCTTGGAGATCTATTCGATGTAACTCTTTTTGCGGTGTGTTTGTCGAGATCCGATGAATTGTGGGTTTATGATCAAGTTTATCTATGAGAAATATTTGAATCTCCTCTAAATTCTTTTATGTGTGATTAAGTTATCTTTGCAAGTCTCTTTGAATTATCAGTTTGGTTTGGCCTACTACATTGATCTTTCTTGCAATGGGAGAAGTGCTTAGCTTTGGGTTCAATCTTGCGGTGTCTTTCCCAGTGACAGCAGGGGCAGCAAGGTGCATATTGTATTGTTGCCATCGAGGATAAAAAGATGGGGTTTATATCATATTGCATGATTTTATCCCTCTACATCATGTCATCTTTCTTAATGCATTACTTTGTTCTTTATGAACTTAATACTCTAGATGCATGCTGGATAGCGGTCGATGTGCGGAGTAATAGTAGTAGATGCAGGCAGGAGTCGTTCTACTTGTCACGGATGTGATGCATATATACATGATCATGCCTAGATAATCTCATAATTATTCGCTTTTCTATCAATTGCTCGACAGTAATTTGTTCATCCACCGCAATACTTATGCTACCTTGAGAGAAGCCACTAGTGAAACCTATGGCCCCCGGGTCTATCTCTTATCATATAAGCTTTCAATCTCCTTTTATTTGCATCTTTTACTTTTCCTATCTATATCATAAAATACCAGAAATATATTTATCTTATCATATTATCTTTATCAGATCTCACTTTCGCAAGTGCCCGTGAAGGGATTGACAACCCCTTTATTGCGTTGGTTGCGAGTTCTTGTTTGTTTGTGTAGGTGCGTGGGACTTCTGAGGAGCCTCCTACTAGATTGATACCTTGGTTCTCAAAAACTAAGGGAAATACTTACGCTACTATTGCTACATCACCCTTTCCTCTTCAAGGAAAACCAACGCAAGATCAAGACGTAGCACCGCCAATGGTGGTCGAGGGTGGCGCAAGACGGGGCCCTCGTCTGGCGATATGAAGCAAGGCCCAGTGCCTGTGAAGAAGGCCCAATGCCTGTGAAGCTCGCCGCACGTGACACTCTCACGTAATAATGAGTGGGGTTGTACACGCCTCGGAGCCTGAGGAGAGCCGCCCTCGGGCCTCTGGGGCTCCCTCCCACGCCCAGTGGCAGCACTTAGCTCCGCGCTGGTGAGAAGACATGAAGACATGAAGACTAGACTAGGCGCCGGACGCGGCCATTTGCTTTTTGACACCCTTTCTATAGTCGTGCTTCCTTGCTTCAGATTTAAGTTGAAGTTGAATTTTCATTTGTGTGCGCGGGGAGGGTGAATTTTCTCATTCGTGTGATTTCTTGCGTTCTGGTTCCTGCCTTAATTTGGAGTTCACATCAGCTGCCTCCCCCTCGTGAGCCCCTTGGGGCGGGGCTGGGCGAAGCGCGCGTGCGTTGCACGCATGCCGTACTATGGCTGGCACTTGCTCTCACGAGTCCCTCTTGACAGGGTCGGCATGTCCCTCAAGGGACCCTTAGGAGCTCACAACCTCGCGAGCCGGTTCATGACTCGTCCTGGCTAAAGGTAAACCACAACAGCAAGCTCGCCGTAGGGCCCGTAGGCTCATGGAGGCACATATTCAGCATCATCCCTAAAAGCATAGAGACGGCAACCTTTTTACATGAGGGGTATCCCCTCCCAAAATGCTCTTACAACCTTTAGGGCCGTGCCCGAGCTTCTGTATGCAGGATAAACAACGGAGAAACACGGGATCGGTCAGACATATCGCTCACCGCGTTCCCCGGGTCGCTTCCAGATGCATCACTTGCGCCACTGTCGTTGTCGCTGGCATTGCCATGACCATCACCACCACCGCCATCACCATCATCAACCACGTCACCTTTGTCTGCCGCAACTACCACCCCGTCATCGTCGGAACCAAAGGTCCTAACAAGCGCATCCACGTTATCCTCCACCCACCACGCTAGGTTGCCCCAGATTGCTTTGGGCATAGAGGCGATGGTAGGTGTTCTGAAGATGGCTGAAGACGCGGGAAAATGCGCATCCGAGTAGGCTGCGGCTCCTCTCCTCAACAAGCTGGTGAGCTCTCTCGAAGCAGCTCTCCAAGCGCGTCACCACGTCAGTAAAGAAGCGGAGATGACCGGCGTAGTCGGTCGCGTGGGGATGCGGGGCATTCTCGTTACAGATGTTGCCTAGGGCCACGTTGGCCCTGTTCCTGAGGTCCTGGAGCATGGGGCCGTGCACGTGCTCCAGCGTCCGCCGTTGAAGCATTTCCTCCCTGTTTTGTTGCGAGATAGACTCGGCGTCGGCAACCCACTGCTGAAGAGGAAGCAACTCGGCGCGGGCGGAGGCCAACTCGGCTTGCACTGAGACCAGGGCGGCTGCGGCGGCCTCTGTGCGCCGTTCCGCTTCGGTTAGCCTGGACCTGAGGGCTGTAGTCCTGCCCGCAACCTCGACTTCAACCAACTTCAGCTTCAGGTCATACCTGCTCGCAAGATCCGCACGAGCCTCATCCACGCGGCGATTGACCTCTTAATATACCCAGGCCTCGCGCGTGCCAACGGTGTCCTCCGCTTTGGCAACCTGACGATCCCTCATCTCCAACCACTCGGCGGCCCCAACATCAACGCTTCCTCACGCCTCAGGACCTCCTCCTCCTCGATAGGCGTCCCCCTCAGTGATGCAAGATCAGCTTGACGTGACTCCACCTGCTGCTCCAAGGAAGCACTCCAGGCTTGGAGCTCCCACGCGCGCTTCTCTGCGATCTCGCAGCGACGGTCTGCTTCCCGGGACCCCTCCAAAGCTCGGGAGCAGGCCTCACGCGAGGTCACAAGGGATGCCTCGACCTTCGTGTTATCAAGCTCACGCTGGTGGCGTGCAAGGTTGATAACCACCTTCAGTCTATGCCGCTCCTTGATCAGCCGCAGGTCCTTGGCTTCAAAGCGCGCATCTACATCCGCAAGTTCTCCACCAAGCTGACCCATCGTGTCCATCGCCTTTTGGAAGAACTCGAGGAGGACGATGCTTCGTTCGTGTGCAAGCTTGAGCACGTTGCTGATGTCGTCCCCTGTCGCGGGTGCCGTCGGCGGGATCCGAAGTGGTTCACCCCCTCCTGGCATGGGGCTGGGGGCTGGCACCCCAACGATCGCTGGCCAGGCCCCGCAAGGGACCCGAACCGGCACAGGCTCGCCACTTGAAGAGGAGCCCAGGATTGACGCAAACCAGCTGCCATCCACAACCAGGGGAGGAGCCCTGGGTAGGTTGGCCACGCTCTAGGCAAGGTCGCAAAGGAAAGACGGCAAGGGCACGGGCTCAAGGCACCTTGTGGGCAGGCTTGCTTCTTCGGCTGACCCTGCGCCATGGGTGGCGTGCAGGCTTGGGGCGCTCAAGGCTAGGGATGAAGGCAAGGCTAGAGGATGCTGCTTCTCGGGAGATTCTGCGGGCTTGGCAGGAGGGATCCTGAAGAGCCACAGTCAGGAAGGGAAGCAACGATTGAGGAATAACAAGGATAAGGTACTTACACGTCTATGGCGATGTACTTCCTATGTTTCAACGGCCGGATGGTGCCACCACTGCATCTCGAAGACTCCTTCCTCTTGTGGAGCGCGGCGAAGTCCACGCGGAACTGGCCTAGGCGTTGGACGTGGGGGCCAACGGGGGCGCGGGTGGAGAGGCACCCAGGCGGTCGACCTCGGGAGCGCCAAGCTGGGAAGAGCAATCAGGCTCCGCCTCATGCTAGCTTGTCGGGGTCTCAGGAGCTCCGACCTCCGGAGCCGCCGACCGCATCTCCCCCTCAATGATCGCCTCAGGGCGGGCCTCATGGACTCTTGAGGATGGCGCCTCGGGAACCTCAAGCGGTGTCGGTGCCTCAACACCCGCGCCTACAGCCTCCAGCGATGCTTGCCTCCCTGCGTCCACTCTTGGGGCAAGCTCGGCGCTGGCGGCAAGAAGGGGAGCCACGACGACAGGATTCTCACGAGGCCCCACAAGGACGATCGGGCGCAGCCCCCATTCGTCGAAGGAAGGCATCTGCCCCGCGAACTCAACCCTGTTCGGGCAGAGTTACAAGAGACAACCTCCTTGCAACATGTCGCCTGGCGAGTGGTTACCAGTCAAGACTTCAAGCACCGTCCTCTGCGCTTCGAGCGAGAGACCCGGCTCCTGGAGCCTCATGTGATCCTGGTCACTGGCCAAGGACCACATCAGCCAGGAATGGCGCTGAAGAGGGGAAATGCGATGCTGGAGGAACTCCTTCATCACCTGGGGCGCAGTCGTGCCAAGATCTCTCAACCTCTTCAACCGGAGCCAGACAAAGAAAAGGCGAGAGCTCGCGAGCTTCTCGTGGCCCCAGCCGGAGTTAGGGGTGGCAGGCAACGACGGAGGCGAGAGCAGGGGGCTGAGCACTCCAACATCCACGTACAACCACTGCCTTCGGAACCCGCTCGTGGACGGTGGGAGATCAAAATAAATCCCCGTGGCGGCCCTCTCAGCCACAGCTTGGAAGCTCAGGCACACCGAGCACTTCAAGGGGTCGGTCAGATGCAACGAGAAGAAATGGCGCGGGAGGGGAACAGAAGGAGCAATGCCCACCATGGCCTCACAAATAAAGGCAAAGACGGCAAGAAGGGTAACAGATTGGGGATCAAGATGCAGCATGTGAATCTGGTAATGGGAAAGCACTACGTTGAAGAAGGTGGAGAAAGGGGGAACCAGGCCAGCCCACAAGGCGTCAACAAAGAGCCGAACCTCAGTGGTTGTCCTATCAATGGAGGCACGGGACGCAGGCCAAGCCACCGTCCCTCCCCACTCGTTGAAGCTGGAAGCGAGCGCAGGGCGGACCTTGCCCATGGCCTCCTGGTTAAGCACCCACGATCAGCCGACGGTGGGCTCGATTGTCAGGGGTGGATTGGCCGAGAGCATAGGCTTCTTCCCTTTCTCCATGTGGGTCGGCGCCATGGCAATGGAAGGGACCGAGCTTGAGTCAGGTTGGAAGTAGGAGCAGAGGCTTGAGGAGGAAAGAAAGATAGGAAGCATGTCGTCCGCGCGGAGGAAATAACTGTGTAGGGTAGCGTAGGGAAGCGGAGATGCCCACGTCCAATTAGTTGCCACGCGTTGACCAAGGCCGCAGGCTATTGGGGCCCGCGGCACTCCGCACTTGCCCTTTGGCTTCGCCGCTAAGCCAAGTCCGAGCGCGCGTTGGGCCTGGGGGCTACTGTCGGCGTTCTGGGAACGGGGGTCCCCAAACTTGCCTGCCTGCGGCCCATGGCGTGGCTCCACCAGTGGCCCGACACGGCCCGTCTTCATCAACCAACACTCAAGACCCTCGCGAGGGTCCAAGCCTCGCAAGGCGGACGAGACAAGGCCTCCTCAGGAACGGCCTCACCAGGCATGCTTTCGAGGAGGCGGAGAGATCAAGGCAAGGGGTATCTCGTGAGGTTCCCGTGATGCAAGCCATGACGACCAAGGCCAGGCGGGTGCTGTCTGCGTTCTGGGAACGGGGGTACCCAGACTTTCCTGCCTGCGGCCTGCGGCATTGCTCAAGGAGTGACCCAATATGGCCCATCTTCATCAACACAAGCTCAAGACCCTCGCGAGGGGCCAAGCCTCGCAGGGCGGATGACGGGAAGCTTCCTCAGGCGCAGCCTCGTCAGGCTAGCTCGCGAGGAGGCGGAGAGATCAAGGCGGGGTACCTCACGAGGTGCCCGTGACGCAAGCCATGACGACCGAAGCCAGGCGGGCGCCGACCTGGGCAGTGTCCTTGTTTCCCCTTCGGTGCAAAGGGGGCAAGCATAGGCCAAGGCGTCAGGCAAAGGTTACCGTTTCGGTGCAACAAGATCAAGACCAGCAGAACGGCTGGATGGAGGTCATCGTGGAGCCCAGGACGGCGTCATCGTCAGAGCCTTTGGCAGGCAAGGACCAACTTTAGTCAGGATAAGTGTACTAGATGTTCCCCTTCAAAATGGCCAATTGTTGGCGCCCTTCCCGCTCAATATTTGGGAAGAGGGCCAGGGCCTTGCTCTATAAATAGGACTAGCCGCCCTCAAGGCAAAGAGACAGAAAGACAGGGGGATAGACAGACAGGGAGGAGATCGACCATTCGAACCCTAGCCAGAACCACCACACCAACACAAGAACTCCTCCCCTCACGAGGCTGTTCTTCCCTTGTATTGTTCATCATCAGCCCCTGAGGCAATCCACACACCACACACTGGAGTAGGGTATTACACCACAATGGTGGCCTAAACTAGTATAAACCCTGCGTCCCTTGTGTTGTTCTTCGTGTAGCCTAGATCCTTTGCAAGGCAACGAGACATGAGCCGGTAGGGGGAGTGATCTCCACGCGCACCCTAGAGTTCGAACCTTAAGGGTCTGCCGGAACCCGAAATCCAAAATTTGGCGTGCCAGGTAGGGGTGCGCCAGAATCACGCCTTCCGCTGTCTTGCGTTTCACGGTCCGTCGCATCCATGTCTGATGCTCGTCGAGCCCGCGCCAAGCGTCAGGCTGCTCTCTCCGCCCGTGTCGCCCAGACTGCGCCCATCGGCGGATGCCCCCGTCGTTCCCCATCGACTGCAGCCAACGCCGCCACCGGCCTGGCAGGGAACGAGCAGCAGGCCTCATCCATGCATCCTTCGGTGCAGTGAGAGTGCCGCACCGCCACCCTATCGCTGACTCCAGCCGGTTCATTGTCCCACGCCTGTCGCGCCCCCGCGGACGCGCACACCGTGCTACTCTTGGCGCGAGAGCTCCTGCACTACCGCCCCGTCGATGACCTCTACGAGGACTGGCTCGCCCACATCACCGAGCTCGTCAGTGCTGCAGGGGGCTCTCCTATGCCCTCTCTCTCGCTGCCTCGCCCTCCACCCTGCACAGGAGGCGCGGATCAGGAGGTGCCTCCCCCACCTCCTCCCCAAGAAGGCGCCCTGGCCCCAAGGTGCGCGGCCCCTGGACGGGACCCGCTTGATGACCCACAAGTGTAGGGGATCTATATTAGTCCTTTCGATAAGTAAGAGTGTCGAACCCAACGAGGAGCAGAAGGAAATGATAAGCGGTTTTCAGTAAGGTTTTCTCTGCAAGCACTGAAATAGTAGGTGATAGATAGTTTTGTGATAAGATAAATAGTAACGAGCAAAAGTAAACAAAGTAAATAAAGTGCAGCAAGGTGGCCCAATCCTTTATGTAGCAAAGGATAAGCCTGGACAAATTCTAATAATGAGGAAGGAGCTCCCGAGGACACATTGGGAATTATCGTCAAGCTAGTTTTCATCACGCTCATATGATTCGCGTTCGGTACTTTGATAATTTGATATGTGGGTGGACCGGCACTTGGGTACTGCCCTAACTTGGACAAGCATCCCACTTATGATTAACCCCTATTGCAAGCGTCCGCAACTACAAAAAGGAGTATTAAGGTAAACCTAACCACAACATTAAACATATGGGTCCATATCAACCCCTAACGAAGCAACGCATAAACTAGGGTTTAAGCTTCTGTCACTCTAGCAACCCATCATCTACTTATTACTTCCCTATGCCTTCCTCTAGGCCCAAATAATGGTGAAGTGTCATGTAGTCGACGTTCACATAACACCACTAGAGGAGAGACAACATACATCTCATCAAAATATCGAACGAATACCAAATTCACATGACTACTAATAGCAAGACTTCACCCATGTCCTCAGGAACAAACGTAACTACTCACAAAGCATATTCATGTTCATAATCAGAGGTGTAATAATATGCATTAAGGATCTGAACATATGATCTTCCACCAAGTAAACCAATAAGTATCAACTACAAGGAGTAATCAACACTACTAGCAACCCACAGGTACCAATTTGTGGTTTTGGATACAAGATTGGATACAAGAGATGAACTAGGGTTTGAGAGGAGATGGTGCTGGTGAAGATGTTGATGGAGATTGACCCCCTCCCGATGAGAGGATCGTTGGTGATGACGTTGGTGATGATTTCCCCCTCCCGGAGGGAAGTGTCCCCGGCAGAACAGCTCCGCCAGAGCCCTAGATTGATTCCGCCAAGGTTCCGCCTCGTGGCGGCGGAGTTTCGTCTCGTAAGCTTGCCCACGAATTTTTCCAGGACAAAACCCTTCATATAGCAGAAGATGGACGCCGGAGGCCCACCAGGGGGCCCAGGAGATAGGGGGCGCCCCTAGGGGGGGGGGCGCCCCCTGTCTCCTGGACAGGGTGTGGGCCCCCTGGCCTATTTCTTTTGCTCATAATTCCTTAATAATCCAAAAAGTTGTTTCGTGGAGTCTCAGGTCTTTTGGAGTTGTGCAGAATAGGTTTCCAACGTTTGCTCCTTTTCCAGCCAGAATTCCAGCTGCCGGCATTCCCCCTCTTCATGGTAAACCTTGTAAAATAAGAGAGAATAGCCATAAGTATTGAGATATAATGTGTAATAACAGCCCATAATGCAATAAATATTGATATAAAAGCATGATGCAAAATGGACATATCAACTCTCCCAAGCTTAGACCTCGCTTGTCCTCAAGCGGAAACCGAAATCGAAAAATATGTCCACATGTTTAGAGATAGAGGTGTGGATAAAAATAAAATACGGACATGAGGGCATCATGATGATTCTAATAACAGCAACATATATGGATTTTTTCATATGATTTCCTATGTTCAAGTAATAAGCAATTCACAATGTCAAGTATGGTTCAAAAACTTCATTGGGAGCTAACAAACTATAATCTCAGTCATTGAAGCAATTGCAATTTATCGTAACATCAGAAAGAGTCAATAATAGAGCTTCTCAGCAAGCTCACATACTCAACTATCTTGTAGTCTCCCATAATTGTTAACACTCATGCAATACTTGTGGTTATAGAGTTTCTGCCGGACACTGAGAAAGATAGGGGCTTATTGTGTTGCCTCCCAACGTATTCACCTTTAGGTGATGTCAACAATAATAGCCTATGCCAACTTACATCCAATCGGATATATATATCATGATCTTTCAAACACGAAGGGCATGCCAAAGGATAAAATGAAAAAGGGGAAGGTGAGGACCACCTTGACTCAAGTATTAAAGTAAAAAATAAAGTAAAAGATAGGCCCTTCGCAGAGGGAAGCAGAGGTTGTCATGCGCTTTTAGGGTTGGATACACAAAATCTTAATGTAAAAGAACGTCACTTTATATTTCCCCTTGTATGTGGACCTTTATTATGCAATTCGTCGCTTTTATTACATCCACAACAAGTTCGTACAAAGATTATTTTCTCTGCACTAATAAGTCATGCATATTTAGAGAGCAATTTCTATTGTTTGCACCGATGACAACTTACTTGAAGGGTCTTACTCAATCCATAAGTAGGTATGGTGGACTCTCATGGCAAAACTGGGTTTAAGGATATTTGGAAGCACAAGTAGTATCTCTACTTGGTGCAAGGAGTTTTGGCTAGCATGAGGGGGAAAGGCAAGCTCAACATGTTTAGAAGGTCACTGACAATATACTTTAACTGAGATGTCGGAAAACATAAACCATTACGTTGTCTTCCTTGTCCAACGTCAACTCTTTTAGCATGTCATACTTAATGAGTGCTTCACAATCATAAAAGATGTCCAAGATAATATATCTATATGTGAAACCCTCTTTCCTTATCACTTCCTATTAATTGCAACGATGACCAAGGCTACGTTCATCAACTCTCAACAATTTTTATGCCTCATACTTTCTATGTGTGAAGTTATCACTATCCATAAGATCAATATGAACTCTTTTGTTCTTTCTACTTTCTCAAGATCATAGCAACATAGCAAAGCCCTTGACTCAACACTAATCTTTATTATAGATAGCACACGGACTCGCTTACAAAAAAAGAGATCACAATGAAAAACTCAAAACTACATGATATCAAAACTTCGAACTAATAGATCAAGATACTACTAAAAGGATCAAACTAAATAAAGCGGTAAAGATAGGAGTGTGATGGTGATACGATACCTGGGCACCTCCCCCAAGCTTGGCAGTTGCCAAGGGGAGTGCCCATACCCATGTGATTATTTCTCCTTCTTCACGGTTGGTGTTGTGATCTTCTTGGCGATGATGCCCTTCAGGATACGGTTCTCCTCCTCAAGCTTATTGATTTGTCATTTGAGGTCCAAAATTTCTTTACGGAGCTTGTCCGTAACGTCCAAGGCTCCTTTTACCCAAGGATGCTGCATAGCTTCTAGAGAACACATGAAACTCTTTTTCATATTTTCATAATTAAGAAATCTAGAGTTGGAAGGGATGTCCGAGGCAGGGACAGCCAGGCTAGGCAGTTCCCCCATAGTGAAATCTGCTTGGAGACGAGAGGTAACTTCTTGCTCTTCCTCCATGGCATTTCAAATCAGCCTCCATCTCATCCTCCGTTGATGGTCCAAAGTGATAGACATCGCCGTTTACTCCTGGACCTGGCGTTGGGTGAGACACCCGGCTCTCCCCAACTGATTCCTGAGAAGAACTCTTGCTTTATTCTGCAACAGGAACAGCTCGAAACAAAAACAGAGGATATTTGCGTGATACGGTGGTCAAAACCTTCGGGAGTATATATAATGATTTTTTACCGACCAAAGTACGTAACATACAAGAAAACGGAGTCCGGGAGGCACACGAGGTGCCCACGAGACAGGGGGGCGCGCCCTACAGGGGGGAGGGGTGCCCTCCTCTCTCGTGGGAGCCTCGTGTCCCTTTCGGACTACTTCTTTCTTCCTAAAATCCTTAAATAATCCAAAACTGATGAAAATTGCCATTAGAGTTGTTTTGGAGTCGGTTTACTTACCGTACCACGTACCTATGCCTTTTCGGAGTCTGGAACGTTCTGGAAAGTGTCTCTTATGTATTCCTCAGGGGTTATGGTTTCAATAATATTAGTTTCAACATTGATAGGATTACCTGAAATATAATGTTTAATTCTTGGACCATTAACCACCCTCGGATTTGTGCCTTCGAAGTTGTTGATTTTTATAGCACCAGAACGATAGACCTCCTCGATAACGTAGGGACCTTCCCATTTTGAGAGAAGTTTTCCTGCAAAAAATCTTAAACGAGAGTTGAATAATAACACATAATCTCCTACGTTAAACTCACGCTTTTGTATCCTCTTATCATGCCAGCGTTTGACTTTTTCTTTGAAAAGCTTGGCATTCTCATATGCTTGGGTTCTCCATTCATCAAGTGAGCTAATATCAAATAACCTTTTCTCACCGGCAAGTTTGAAGTCATAATTAAGCTCTTTAATAGCCCAATATGCTTTATGTTCAAGTTCAAGAGGTAAATGACATGCTTTTCCATAAACCATCTTATATGGAGACATACCCATAGGATTTTTGTATGCAGTTCTATAGGCCCATAATGCATCATCAAGTTTTTTGGACCAATTCTTTCTAGATCTATTCACAGTCTTTTGCAAAATTAATTTGAGCTCTCTATTGCTCAACTCTACTTGACCACTAGACTGCGGGTGATAAGGAGATGCAATTCTATGATTGACATCATACTTAGCAAGCATCTTACGGAAAGCACCATGAATAAAGTGTGAACCACCATCAGTCATAAGATATCTAGGGACTCCAAACCTCGGAAAAATAACTTCTTTAAGCATTTTAATAGAAGTGTTATGATCAGCACTACTAGTTGGAATAGCTTCTACCCACTTAGTAACGTAATCAACAACAACTAAAATATGTGTATAACCATTGGAGGCAGGAAAAGGTCCCATATAATCAAAGCCCCAAACATCAAACGGTTCAATAACAAGAGAATAATTCATAGGCATTTCTTGACGTCTACTGATGTTACCTATTCTTTGACATTCATCACAAGATACGACAAACTTACGAGCATCTTTGAAAAGAGTAGGCCAATAAAAACCAGATTGTAGTACCTTGTGTGCAGTTCTATCTCCAGCGTGGTGTCCTCCATAGGATTCAGAGTGACACTTGCGTAGGATTTGTTCCTGTTCATGCTCAGGCACACAACGTCTAATAATACCATCTACTCCTTCTTTATAAAGGTGTGGATCATCCCAGAAGTAATGTCTTAAATCATAAAAGAACTTTTTCTTTTGCTGGTATGTGAAACTAGGCGGTATATATTTAGCAACAATGTAATTAGCATAGTCAGCATACCAAGGAGCAGTACGAGAAGCATTGACAACCGCTAATTGTTCATCAGGAAAACTATCATTAATAGGCAGTGGGTCATCAAGAACATTCTCTAGCCTAGACAAGTTGTCTGCAACGGGGTTCTCAGCTCCCTTTCTATCAATAATATGCAAGTCAAATTCTTGGAGCAAGAGAACCCATCTAATGAGTCTAGGCTTAGCATCTTTCTTTTCCATAAGATATTTAATAGCAGCATGATCAGTGTGAATAGTAACTTTGGAATCAACAATATAAGGTCTAAACTTATCACATGCAAACACAACTGCTAAGAATTCTTTTTCAGTGGTAGCATAATTTCTCTGGGCAGTATCAAGAGTCTTACTAGCATAATGGATAACATTCAATTTCTTATCGACTCTTTGCCCTAAAACAGCACCTACAGCATAATCACTAGCATCACACATAATTTCAAAAGGTAAATTCCAATCAGGTGGCTGAACAATAGGTGCTGTGATCAAAGCTTTCTTAAGTGTTTCAAATGCTTCTACACAATCATCATCAAAGACAAAAGGAATATCTTTTTGCAATAAATTAGTCAGAGGCCTAGAGATTTTAGAAAAGTCCTTAATGAACCTCCTATAAAAACCGGCATGACCAAGGAAACTTCTTATACCTTTTATGTCCTTGGGACATGGCATCTTTTCAATAGCATCAACTTTGGCTTTATCAACTTCAATACCTCTCTCGGAGATCTTGTGCCCCAAGACAATGCCTTCATTAACCATAAAGTGACACTTTTCCCAATTCAGGACGAGACTAGTGTCTTCGCATCTCTGCAAAACTCGATCAAGGTTGCTCAAACAATCATCAAAAGAGGATCCATAGACGGAGAAGTCATCCATGAATACCTCACAAATCTTTTCACAAAAATCAGAAAATATAGCCATCATGCATCTTTGAAAGGTAGCAGGTGCATTACATAAACCAAAAGGCATACGTCTATAAGCAAAAGTACCAAAAGGGCAAGTAAAAGTAGTTTTAGATTGATCCCCCGCTGATACAGGTATCTGAGAGAAGCCAGAATAACCATCTAGAAAGCAAAAATGTGTGTGTTTGGATAGCCTTTCTAGCATTTGATCAATAAAAGGTAAAGGGTAATGATCTTTCTTAGTAGCTTTATTTAACTTGCGGAAATCAATTACCATCCTATAGCCTGTAATAATTCTTTGCGGGATCAATTCATCTTTATCATTAGGGACAACGGTAATACCTCCCTTTTTAGGGACACAATGGACAGGGCTTACCCATTCACTATCAGCAACGGGATAAATAATACCTGCCTCAAGGAGTTTTAGTATCTCCTTTCTCACCACTTCCTTCATTTTGGGATTTAATCGTCTTTGAGGATCTCTAACAGGTTTGGCATCTTTCTCCACTGAAATTTTGTGTTGACATAATGTGGGACTAATGCCCTTGAGATCATCCAGGGTATATCCAATAGCAGCTCGGTGCTTCTTCAGAGTTTTCAATAATCTTTCTTCTTCTTTCTCTGAAAGGTTAGCACTAATAATAACAGGATATATTTCTTTTTCATCAAGATAAGCATACTTAAGATTATCAGGTAATGGTTTGAGTTCAAACACGGGATCACCCTTGGGTGGAGGGGGATCCCCAAGAATTTCAACGGGAAGATTATGTTTTAGCATAGGTTCTTGTTTAAGGAACACTTCATCTATTTCTTCCCTTTCCTTCATAAACATATCGTTTTCATGGTCTAGCAAATATTGTTCTAACGGATCAGTTGGAGGAACAGCAATGGAAGCAAGACCAATAATCTCATCCTTACTAGATGGTTCCTTTTCACGATGTTGTCTACTAAACTTAGCGAAATTAAACTCATGAGACATACCATCTAAGCCAACAGTGACAATATTCTTTTCACAATCAATCTTAGCACTAGCAGTGTTCAAGAAGGGTCTACCAAAAATAATGGGACAAAAATCATCTTGTGGGGAACCGAGAACAAGAAAATCAGCAGGGTATTTAATCTTCCCACACAAGACTTCAACATCTCTAACAATCCCAATAGGTTTAATGGTGTCCCTATTAGCAAGCTTAATAGTAACATCAATATCTTCTAATTCAACTGGTGCAATATCGTGCATAATTTCTTTATAAAGATCATAAGGTATCGCATTAGCACTAGCACCCATATCACATAAGCCATGATAACAATGATCTCCAATTTTAACAGAAATAACAGGCGTGCCTACAACAGGTCTACGTGTCTTAGTATCGGGTCTAGCAATATTAGCAGTTTCACCCAAGAAAGAGATAACATGCCCATCTAAGTCCTCATCCAAGAGATCTTTAATCATAGCAATACCAGGTTCAACATTAATTTGCTCAGGAGGTGTATAGGTCCTAGTATTACTCTTACGAACAACAGTCGAAGCTTTAACATGATCTTTTATCCTAACAGGAAAAGGAGGTTTTTCAACATAAGCAATAGGAATAATAGGATCACTATATGTAATAGTCTTCTCTTCGACTGTAATAGGTGCAACTACTTTCACTTCAACAGGAGGATTATATTTAAACCACTTCTCTTTAGGGAGATCAACGTGAGCAGCAAAAGTTTCACAAAAAGTAGCTACTATCTCAGAGTCAAGTCCATACTTAGAGCTAAATCCACGGAAAGCATCGGTATCCATAAAAGATTTAACACAATCAAACTTAGGTGTCATACCTGACTCCTTACCATCGTCGGAACCCCAATCTTCAGAGTTGCGTTTAATTCTTTCCAATAAGTCCCATTTGAAATCAATAGTCTTCAGCATATAGGAACCAGCACAGGAAGTATCGAGCAAGTTGCGATTATCAAGAGAAAGCCGAGCATAAAAATTCTGAATAATCATTTCCCGAGAGAGCTCATGATTGGGGCATGAATATAACATTGACTTAAGCCTCCCCCAAGCTTGAGCGATGCTTTCTCCTTCGCGAGGCCAGAAATTATATATGTAATTACGATCACGATGAACAAGATGCATAGGATAGAACTTCTGGTGAAATTCCAATTTCAATCGCTTATAATTCCAAGATCTCGTATCATCACATAGCCTATACCATGTCATTGCATCTCCCTTCAAAGATAAAGGGAAGACCTTCCTTTTGACAACATCATCGGGAATACCTGCAAGCTTAAATAATCCACAAACTTCATCCACAAAGATAAGGTGTAAGTCGGGATGCAATGTTCCGTCTCCTGCAAAAGGATTAGCTAGCAGTTTTTCTATCATACCCGAAGGAATCTCAAAGTGAATATTTTCATAAGGTTCAGTAGGTTGAGGAGCATCTCTTTGCTCTTCTGGTTGGGGTGAAGATACCCCAAACAAGCCACTCAAAGGATTAGTTTCCATAGTGACAAGTAACAGAAAATTTCAGCACACTATATAAATGTTTCCTTACCAAGTTCCACTCACCAAGAGCGCTACGCTCCCCGGCAACGGCGCCAGAAAAGAGTCTTGATGACCCACAAGTGTAGGGGATCTATCGTAGTCCTTTCGATAAGTAAGAGTGTCGAACCCAACGAGGAGCAGAAGGAAATGATAAGCGGTTTTCAGTAAGGTTTACTCTACAAGCACTGAAATAGTAGGTGATAGATAGTTTTGTGATAAAATAAATAGTAACGAGCAAAAGTAAATAAAGTAAATAAAGTGCAGCAAGGTGGCCCAATCCTTTATGTAGCAAAGGATAAGCCTGGACAAATTCTAATAATGAGGAAGGAGCTCCCGAGGACACATTGGGAATTATCGTCAAGCTAGTTTTCATCACGTTCATATGATTCGCGTTCGGTACTTTGATAATTTGATATGTGGGTGGACCGGCACTTGGGTACTGCCCTAACATGGACAAGCATCCCACTTATGATTAACCCCTATTGCAAGCATCCGCAACTACAAAAAGGAGTATTAAGGTAAACCTAACCACAACATTAAACATATGGGTCCATATCAACCCCTAACGAAGCAACGCATAAACTAGGGTTTAAGCTTCTGTCACTCTAGCAACCCATCATCTACTTATTACTTCCCTATGCCTTCCTCTAGGCCCAAATAATGGTGAAGTGTCATGTAGTCGACGTTCACATAACACCACTAGAGGAGAGACAACATACATCTCATCAAAATATCGAACGAATACCAAATTCACATGACTACTAATAGCAAGACTTCACCCATGTCCTCAGGAACAAACGTAACTACTCACAAAGCATATTCATGTTCATAATCAGAGGTGTAATAATATGCATAAGGATCTGAACATATGATCTTCCACCAAGTAAACCAATAGTATCAACTACAAGGAGTAATCAACACTACTAGCAACCCACAGGTACCAATTTGTGGTTTTGGATACAAGATTGGATACAAGAGATGAACTAGGGTTTGAGATGAGATGGTGCTGGTGAAGATGTTGATGGAGATTGACCCCCTCCCGATGAGAGGATCGTTGGTGATGACGTTGGTGATGATTTCCCCCTCCCGGAGGGAAGTGTCCCTGGCAGAACAGCTCCACCAGAGCCCTAGATTGATTCCGCCAAGGTTCCGCCTCGTGGCGGCGGAGTTTCATCCCGTAAGCTTGCCCCCGAATTTTTCTAGGACAAAACCCTTCATATAGCAGAAGATGAACGCCGGAGGCCCAACAGGGGGCCCAGGAGATAGGGGGGCGCGCCCTAGGGGGGGCGCCCTAGGGGGGCGCCGTAGGGGGGGGGCGCCCCCTGTCTCCTGGATAGGGTGTGGGCCCCCTGGCCTATTTATTTTGCTCATAATTCCTTAATAAATCCAAAAAGTTGTTTCGTGGAGTCTCAGGTCTTTTGGAGTTGTGCAGAATAAGTTTCCAACATTTGCTCCTTTTCCAGCCTGAATTCCAGCTGCCGGCATCCCCCCTCTTCATGGTAAACCTTGTAAAATAAGAGAGAATAGCCATAAGTATTGAGATATAATGTGTAATAACAGCCCATAATGCAATAAATATTGATATAAAAGCATGATGCAAAATGGACGTATCACCGCTCCGTCCAGCGCCCGCGCAGCAAGAGAAGAGCTACCAAGAGATCCCTCCTCAAGAAGCTGCCCGTGTGCTCCCCGCACCGGCACGTCATGACCGCGCTCCTGTTCGAGCGCGCCAAGACCCCGTGTTGCTCCTAGCAGCAGCGCGCGGAGACCTCCAAGATCAAGACCTCCGTCACCAAAGGCCTCCAGTGGCCACTGCAGGCTGTCGTGCCTTCATCGCCGAGCTGCGCAGGGTAGCTTGGCCGAGCAAGTTCAAGCCCAATCTGCCTCCATGCTACGACGGCACGGCTAATCCTGCGGAGTTCCTCCAGCTCTACGAGCTGGGCATCGAGGCCGCCAATGGGGACGAGAAGGTCATGGCGAACTAGTTTCCAATGGCGCTCAAAGACTGTGCCCGCACCTGGGTCCTGAACCTGGCTCCTGGCACGATTTCCTCCTGGGACGAGATGCGCACTCGCTTCATCACCAACTTCCAAGGCACTCGCGACCGGCCCCCGGCCATGAGCGACCTGCGCCGCATCAAGCAATAGCCAGGAGAGACCCTCCAGAAGTACATCCAGCGTTTCAACAACGCTCGCCTCAAGATCCCCAGGGTGACTGAGGAAGCCATCATCTCAGCCTTCTCTGACGGCGTGCATGACATCAAGATGAAAGGGGAGCTAGAAATCCATGAAGATATGTGGACATCCCTGCGTGTACCACGACCTCCACACCCACAACACCAACAAATGCCAAGAGCTCACGGCTGTGTGAGATGGGCGTATCGGTCGACGCCCCGAGCGCAACGACCGGGGCTATGGCCGAGGAGGAGGAAGAGGTGGAGGACGATGGGAAGACCGTGGCCCTCGCCAAGGGTGGCGTGATGGACCTCGCAAGGACCGCTGGCAGGATCAGCCTCGCGAGGGAGGCTGGAGGGATCAGCCTCGTGAGGATCGCCCTCAGGGCAACGCAGGCCTCCCTCCTATGCCACCACCACCGAGGAGGAATGAAGACCATTGAGGGAGTCCTGAATTAGGGGGTGTCCGGATGGCCGGACTATGACCTTTGGCCGGACTCCCGGACTATGAAGATACAAGATTGAAGACTTCGTCCCGTGTCCGGATGGGACTTTCCTTGGCGTGGAAGGCAAGCTTGGCGATACGATATATAGATCTCCTCCCATTGTAACCGACTCTGTGTAACCCTAGCCCTCTCCGGTGTCTATATAAACCGGAGGGTTTTAGTCCGTAGGACAAACAACAATCATACCATTGGCTAGCTTCTAGGGTTTAGCCTCTCTGATCTTGTGGTAGATCTACTCTTGTACTACCCATATCATCAATATTAATCAAGCAAGAGTAGGGTTTTACCTCCATCGAGAGGCCCGAATCTGGGTAAAAACATCATGTCCCTTGTCTCCTGTTACCATCCGCCTAGATGCATAGTTCGGGACCCCCTACCCGAGATCCGCCGGTTTTGACACCGACATTGGTGCTTTCATTGAGAGTTCCTCTGTGTCGTCACCTTTAGGCCCGATGGCTTCTTTAATCATCAACAATGACGCGGTCCAGGGTGAGATTTTTCTCCCCAGACAGATCTTCGTATTCGGGGGCTTTGCACTGCGGGCCAATTCACTTGGCCATCTGGAGCAGATCGAAAGCTACGCCCCTGGCCATCAGGTCAGATTTGGAAGTTTGAACTACACGGCTAACATCCGCGGAGACTTGATCTTCAACGGATTCGAGCCACAGCTGAGCGCGCCGCACTGTTATGATGGGCATGATCTAGCTCTGCCGCTGGACAGTGCCCAGAGGGCCGCTCAGGTGTCCGCTCCGACCCTTAGCTCGGAGCCGACTACGCCGATCGAGGACGGGTGGCTGGACATCGCCTCGGGGGCTGCAATCTCTACGGTGATCGAGCCGAACACCAGTCTTGTCCTTCGCGAAGCTTGTGACTCCAAGGTGCCGGACTCCATTCTGGAATCCGAATCTTCTGCACCCCTCCCGGTCGAACCCAATTGGGCTCCGATCATGGAGTTCACCGCCGCGGACATCTTTCAACACTCGCCCTTTGGTGACATCTTGAATTCACTAAAGTCTCTCTCTTTATCAGGAGAGCCCTGGCCGGACTATGGTCAGCAAGGTTGGGATGCGGACGACGAAGAAATTCGAAGCCCACCCACCACCCACTTCATAGCCACTATCAACGATTTAACCGACATGCTCGACTTCGACTCCGAAGACATCGATGGTATGGACGCCGATGAAGGAGACAACCAAGAACCAGAGCCTATAGGGCACTGGAAAGCCACATCGTCATATGACATATACATGGTGGACACCCCAAAAGAAGGGGATGGCGATGGAACAACGGAGGATGACCCCTCCAAGAAACAGCCTAAGCGCCGGCGTCAGCGGCGCCGCTCTAAATCCCGCCAAAGAAAAAACGGCGATTCCAGCACCGGAGACAATAACACCCCGGACAGTGCCGAAGACAATCCCCTCCAGCAGGATTCAGCGCAGGAGGATGGAGAAGCCAGCCCTCATGAGAGCGTGGCAGACAGAGAGATCGAGGACGATAATTACATGCCTCCCTCCGAAGACGAAGCAAGCCTCGACGACGACGAATTTGTCGTGCCTGAGGACCCCGTCGAACAAGAGCGTTTCAAACGTAGGCTTATGGCCATGGCAAGCAGCCTCAAGAGAAAACAACAGCAGCTTAGAGCTGACCAAGACTTGCTAGCCGACAGATGGACTGAAGTCCTCACTGCTGAAGAGTACAAACTCGAACGCCCCTCCAAGAGCTACCCAAAGCGCAGGCTGCTACCCCAATTAGAGGAGGAAGATACTAAAACTACATCACCAGCGTATGATGCGGCCGATCGGCCACCCCGTGGCCGCAACAAAGAGGCGTTTCGGCCATCGGCTCAAGCCGCACCCCAGCACTGCTCAAAAAGTACCAAGGCACGGGGAAACGCGCCAGAACTGCAAGACATATTGGAGGACAAGGCAAGGCAAACAAGATCGATCTACGGATCGCGTGGGCGCCCCACGACACGTGACGGTAACCGTCACGTCGGATATGGCAAATACGGCCAGGCCGAACACAATGGACAAAGCTCATCCGAGCTACGTCGTGATATAGCCGAGTACAGAGGCGCCGCTCACCCACTATGCTTCACAGATGAAGTAATGGATCATCAAATCCCCGAGGGTTTTAAACCCGTAAACATCGAATCATACGATGGTACAAATCATCCTGCGGTATGGATCGAGGATTATCTCATTCATATCCACATGGCCCGCGGTGATGATCTACACGCTATCAAATACCTCCCACTCAAGCTTAAAGGACCAGCTCGGCATTGGCTTAACAACTTGCTAGCAAAGTCAATTGGTTGCTGGGAGGACCTGGAATCCGCATTCCTTGAAAATTTCCAGGGCACCTATGTGCGACCACCAGACACCGATGACCTAAGCCACATAATTCAGCAGCCAGAGGAATCGGCCAGACAATTCTGGACACGGTTCCTAACCAAGAAAAATCAAATAGTCGACTGTCCGGACGCAGAGGCCCTCGCAGCCTTCAAGCATAACATCCGAGACGAATGGCTTGCCCGGCACCTAGGACAGGAAAAGCCGAAATCCATGGCAGCCCTCATGACACTCATGACCCGCTTTTGCACGGGAGAAGACAGCTGGCTAGTTCGTAGCAATGACATGACCAAGAGCCCTGGTAATTTGGATACCAAGGACAACAATGGCAGGTCGCATCGCAACAAGCACAAGCACCACATTAACGGCGACAATACTGAGGATACGGCAGTTAATGCCGGATTCAGAGGCTCTAAACCCGGTCAGCGGAAAAAGCCATTCAAAAGAAATACTCCGGGCCCGTCCAGTTTAGACCGGATACTCGATCGCTTGTGCCAGATACACGGCACCCCCGACCAACCAGCCAATCACACCAACAGGGATTGTTGGGTGTTCAAGCAGGCAAGCAAGTTAAGTGCCGAAAACAGAGACAAGGGGCTGCATAGCGATGACGAGGAAGAGCCCCAGCCGCTGAACAACCGAGGACAGAAGGGCTTTCCCCCACAAGTGCGGACCGTGAACATGATATACGCAACCCACATCCCCAAAAGGGAACGGAAGCGTGCGCTCAGGGACGTATATGCGTTGGAGCCAGTCGCCCCAAAGTTCAACCCATGGTCCTCCTGCCCGATCACTTTTGATCGAAGGGACCACCCCACTAGCATTCGTCACGGCGGATTCGCCGCATTGGTCTAGACCCAATCATTGACGGATTTCACCTCACTAGAGTCCTCATGGACGGCGGCAGCAGCCTGAACCTGCTTTATCAGGATACAGTGCGAAAATGGGCATAGATCCCTCAAGGATTAAACCCACAAAGACGACCTTTAAAGGCGTCATACCAGGTGTAGAGGCCAGCTGTACAGGCTCAGTTACACTCGAAGTGGTCTTCGGATCCCCGGATAATTTCCGAAGCGAGGAGTTAATCTTCGACATAGTCCCGTTCCGCAGTGGCTATCATGCCCTGCTCGGGCGAACCACATTTGCAAATTTAATGCGGTGCCGCACTACACATATCTCAAGCTCAAGATGCCAGGCCCTCGAGGAGTCATTACGGTCAATGGAAACACCAAATGCTCTCTCCGAACAGAGGAGCACACGGCGGCCCTCGCGGCGGAAGTACAAAGTAGCCTCTCAAGGCAATTCTCCAGTCCGGCTGTTAAAGCGTCCGGACACCGTCAAGCGCGCCCGAAGTAACCTACAACACGACCGTCTGGCACGTTCCGAGCTAGCATAGCAGTGCGGCCCCAACCCCAGCCCTCGCAAACTCGCGAAACCAGTACCACGCGTACATAATTACGCTCTGGAAATACCATGGGCATAAGGGGAGGGGCACAACCACGGCACGCCCAGAATGCGGCTCAACCGCACTAGGGGCTCCCGATTTTGTCATTTCTCTTTTCTTACTTTCAGGACTCCACTTTCAGGAAGGCCTGTCCGGCAGTACAATCGCCGAACACACGATGCAACAGCCAGGGAGACAGCAAGCCACGTCGAATGTCCAGGTGGTCTCTATAACGAGCTAAATACCTGTCTTACTTAAAGTCTCGCAGCTTGCCCCTGGAGGGGGACATGTCAAATAATCCCATCTCTTGCTTATCGCACTATTTGTATCGTTCTGCTTTCATAGCAGCCCTTTAATAAACAATACATAGCTCTTGTCTATTATTGCATTCATTTTTATGTAATATGTTCAGTTATGACATTATGCAACCGTACACTTTGGTACGGCCAATACACCAGGGGCTTAAGTACCCCAGAATACGGTGTGAGAAGACCGAACACTCTCATGAGTGCGGCACCCCGAACTTATAGCATTATATGCATCGGCTCCGAATCATGTCTTGGGTCAATAGTTGGGTTTGCCCGGCTCCCATGTTTTGGTACCTTACGTTCCGCTATATCGGCTAAGGTAGCGCTGGGAGAACTACTGCGATTGTGCCCCAGTTGAGCTGGGTTAACACCTCAGTAGAGAAAGCTAAAACTGACCGTCATGATAGGGCGAGAGCCGGTCGCTGTTCGAGAGGTTTTTCGAGTCCCTAAAGACTTATGCCGCTTAGAGCGAGGAGCTGGCTTTGTCCGGCCTAGGCGTGGATAGCGCCCCGAACTCGGTCTTCCGAATACTAGGGGCTTCGCTGAAATTTAAAATTATAGAATTCTATGGCTAAGTGAGAGTGATAAAGCAGCATTATAAGTCTGATTGCCTTGTTCGTTGTGCTGAGCGCCTCCCTCGAAGGACCCAAGAATGGGAACAAGAGCGCTCAGGTTTATCCCGAACACCCCAGCACTCGTGGTATGGGGGTAGAAGCCGACGACTTGCATCTCATTTTTAATAAACGGCCGCACAGAAGGTAATATTTTAAATTCAAAAAGCGTTGCTTAGCGCATATGAACAAGTTTTCAGCGCACAGGATAAACACGAGCGAGTTTACTCAAAAATTACATCCCTGGTACATTCATTCGCCACAAGGCGGGCACCCTTCAGGACGCCCTCATAATACATCTCGGGCCTGCGATGCTCCTTCCCCTCCGGTGGCCCTTCTGTCACCAGCTTCTCAGCATCCAGCTTGCCCCAGTGCACTTTAGCACGGGCAAGAGCCCTACGGGCGCCTTCGATGCATACGGAGCGCTTGATGACTTCAAGCCGCGGACAGGCATCCACCAGCCGCCTCACCAGCCCAAGTAGCTCCAGGCAGGACCTCCCAGGCCACAGCCGGCCTATAAGGCCCTTCATGGCCTGTTCGGCCACCTTATGGAGCTCGACCAGCTGCTTCAGCTGGTCGCTCAAGGGCACCGGGCGTCCGGCCTCAGCATACTGGGACCAGAACACCTTCTCCGTCGAGCTCCCTTCTTCGGCTCGGTAGAATGCGGCGGCGTCGGACACACTGCGGGGCAGATCTGCGAATGCTCCTGGAGAGCTTCGAATTCAGGTAAGTAACACGTAATTCGCTTTCACATGCTTGCTTTGCATAAAGAATGCCTTACCCACCGCTATCTTTTTCATCGCCTCAATCTCCTGGAGGGCTTTTTGGGCTTCGGCCTTGGCAGATTTGGCGCTTTCAAGTGCCGAGGCAAGCTCGGACTCTCGCGTCTTTGAGTCAAGCTCTAAACTCTCGTGTCTCTTCACGAGAGCATTGAGCTCTTGCCGCACCTCCGCCACCCACGCCTCTTGTTTCTCTCGCTCGGTGCGCTCCATGGCCGCATTATCTTCAGCCTTGGATAGCGCTTCCTTCAGGGTCGCCACCTCGGTTGTGGCCCCTGTCACATTCACGTTGGTCCTGTCACTATTTGCAACCATGTATTTTTATATACACTTACATAAGGTACTACCTACCTTCCTTGTCCTCGAGCTGCTTCTTGGCAAGGCCGAGCTCGTTCTCGGACCGCTCGAGGCTCTGCTTCAATGCATCGACCTCCACAGTCAGTGCGGCAGAGGTCAGCAGCGCGGCCTACATTCCCATATTGACATTTTATGTTAGACTCCTGCGTATATCTTTTTAGATCCTCAGTCCGGCTTTTCTTTCCGAACACCAAACTGAGCATCAGGGGCTACTGTCTATGCGGTAACATTTTTACATGTTTTAAATACATACCTCGAAAGCCTGTTAGAAGGCTGGCACAGGCTTCTGTCAGCCCGCTTTGGCGGACTGAACCTTCTGGATCACCGCACTCATAACAGTGCGGTGCTCCTCGTCGATGGAGGCGCCGTTAAGCACCTCCAGCAAATTGTCCGGCGCCTCCGGTTGGACGGAGGCCGCCGGCGTCGTAGGCTTGCCCTTCTTGCGAGGGGCCGCCTGCCGGACTCTGGAACCACTGAAGGTTCACGGTGCGGTGTCCGCCCAGGGCCGGACTTAGATCCCTCAGGTTTTATCCCCTTTGGGCCTGGAGTCCGGGAGGTCGCCTTGCGGCGCCTCCGGGACCACCTCCTCCTGGTTTAGCCCCTTTTGGGACTCCACCTTGACATTGTCCATAGGGAGGGGGGAGGTAGCGGTCGGGAGTGAAAGACTATTCACATCCGACGAATCTAGGGAGCCGCTCGATGAATCATTGAGCTAAGCCTTGGGCGGACTGCATGATTATATTCGGCGTCAGAAGGTACTGTGCAAATAAAGGAACGCCATGAATTATTCTAGTATCCGGATACTTACGATTTGGCCAGGGGCTTGGCCCTGGACGGCCATTCCTCTCCGCCGTCGTCGGCGTCGGAGGCGTAGTCCGGGAGAAGGGTCTTCCCCTTCTTGGACCCGCCGGTCTCCCCAGTTGGGGCGGCCTTCCTATTCTTTCCTCCCCCCGCTGGAGGGGGAGAGGTTTCTTCTCCTCTTCCTCCTCTTCGGAGGAGGAGTGCGCTTTGGGGTCGTCGGGCGATGAGTCCGACACCACCAGGCGCCGGGAGCTCCTTCGAGTTCCCGTGGCCTTCTTCTTGGCCTTCTTCTCCGGCACCAAGTGAGGTGCCGGGACCAGCAGCTTCGTTAAGCGTTCGTCTGCTGGGCCTTCGGGCAAAGGTGCCGGACAGTCGATCTGTTCGGCCTTCTTCTGCCAGTCCTGTTAAAGGAATGGGAGTTTAGATTCCGCATAGAGTCAAACTATGAAAAACAAGTAACATGTAATGGGTAAACTAAGCTTACCGCGCTGGCTTGGCGCTTCGCGCAGAATCCGCGATCCTCGGTAATGGGAGGATGAACGTCGAAGCTCTTGAAAAGCACCTTCCAGGCATCTTCGTGCATTGTGTCGAAGAGCCTGGACAAAGTTTGGTGCTGGGCCAGGTCGAATTCCCACAAATTAAAATCCCGTCGTTGACACGGGAGGATCCGGCGGAAGAGCATGACCTGGACTACGGTGAAAAGTTTAACCTTCTTGTCGATCAGGTCTTTGACACAGGTTTGGAGTCCGGTCACCTCTGCCGAATTACCCCACGATAGGCCCGTCTCTTTCCATGAGGTGAGCCGTGTGGGGATGCCAGATCGGAATTCGGGGGCCGCTGCCCATTCAGGGTCATGCGGCTCGGTGATGTAGAACCACCCCGATTGCCACCCTTTGATGGTTTCCACAAAGGCGCCCTCGAGCCATGTGACATTGGCCATCTTGCCCACCATGGCGCCTCCGCACTCTGCTTGCCGGCCGCTCACGACCTTCGGCTTGACGTTGAAGGTCTTTAGCCATAAGCCGAAGTTGGGTTTGATGCGGAGGAAGACCTCGCACACGACGATAAACACCGAGATGTTGAGGATGAAGTTCGGGGCCAGATCGTGGAAATCCAGGCCGCAGTAGAACATGAGCCCCCGGACAAATGGGTGAAGAGGGAAGCCCAGTCCATGGAGGAAATGGGGGAGGAACACCACCCTCTCATGGGGCCTGGGGGTGGGGATGAGCTGCCCCTCATCTGGGAGCCGGTGCACGATGTCGTAAGACAGGTATCCGGCCTTCCTCAACTTTTTGATGTGCCTCTCCGTGATGGAGGAGGCCATCCACCTGCCTCCCGCTCCGGACATTGTTGGAGAAGGTCGAGGTGGGAAGTGCGGACTTGGGCGCTGGAGCTCGAGTGTGCAGGAATGGATAAGCGAAGGAGGAGGAAGGCATAGATGGAAAGGGTGGATCCTTATCCCCTTATATGGGCGGCCGAAACTATGTGCCCCCACCAGCCTAGTAAAACTCGCTTGTCTCCCAAGCGCCGTGATTAATGGCGCGGTTGGGTTACCCACGCCCGTATTGATGAGAATCCCGGCATAAGGGGACATGATCTCTGCTTTGACAAGACGTGCCAAGGAAACCGCCTCGCTAAACGCGCTGAGGTGGGACAGTAAAACGATTCGAATAAAGGCTTGGCTGTGGCATGATGTCACGCTATGGAGTACGTCAGCAGATTAGATTTGTACAAATATTATTCTCTTTACGGTGGTATGTGGAACTTATTTTGCAGAGCCGGACACTATCCTTGTGTTCAACACCTTCTATGAAGTATTCGGAGGAGGAACCCGCCTTGCAATGCCGAAGACAATTTGCGCGTCGGACTCGTCATCATTGAAGCCTGGTTCAGGGGCTACTGAGGGAGTCCTGGATTAGGGGGTGTCCGGATGGCCGGACTATGACCTTTGGCTAGACTCCCGGACTATGAAGATACAAGATTGAAGACTTCGTCACATGTCCAGATGGGACTTTCCTTGGTGTGGAAGGGAAGCTTGGCAATACGATATGTAGATCTCCTCCCATTGTAACCGACTCTGTGCAACCCTAGCCCTCTCCGGTGTCTATATAAACTGGAGAGTTTTAGTCCATAGGACGAACAACAATCATACCATAGGCTAGCTTCTAGGGTTTAGCCTCTCTGATCTCGTGGTAGATCTACTCTTGTACTACCCATATCATCAATATTAATCAAGCAGGAGTAGGGTTTTAGCTCCATCGAGAGGGACCGAACCTGGGTAAAAACATCGTGTCCCTTGTCTCCTGTTACCATCCGCCTAGACGCAAAGTTCGGGACCCCCTACCCGAGATCCGCTGGTTTTGACACCGACAACCATCATCAGGATGAAGGGGCTGGGGGCTTCCAGGAGCCGCACGCAATCGCTTGCATCCTGGGCGGTGCTCAGGCCCCAGCCTCTCAGCGCATCTTCAAACAGTTTGCTCGCGAGGTGAATGCAGTCCTCCCCAAGCTTGAGGCCATACGCCCTCTTAGGTGGTCAGCGTGCGCTATCATGTTCAGCTCAGCGGATCATCTCAAGTGCGCAGCCACGACCGGAGTCCTCCCGATGCTTTGCTCCCCAGTCATCAGCAATGTGCAAGTCACCAGGACCCTCATTGATGGCGGAGCGGGACTCAACGTCCTGTCCATCGAGACATTCAACAATCTCCAAGTGCCATACAATCAGCTTCAGCCAACCATGCCTTTCTCAGGAGTCACTGATGGTTCCACCGTTACGATAGGGCAAGTTCGCCTTCCTGTCACATTTGGACAGCGCAGCAACTACCGCACCGAGCTCCTTGACTTCGACGTTGCCCACATTCGCCTGCCATACAATGCCATCCTCGGATACCCTGCTTTGGACAAGTTCATGGCAGTGACTCATCACAGCTACAATGTCCTCAAGATGCCAGGGAGCAGTGGAGTCATCACGGTGCCTTGTGAGGAGAGGGATCTAGTGTGTTCTCTTGAACGTGCTTTTCAAGCCGCAGCAATCGAAGACCCAGATCACAGGAGCGGAAGACTTCCTGAGCCAGTCCCTAAGAAGAAGAAGGCATCACCCGGTCCAAACCCTCGGGAGGCAGGCCCCTCCAATGGCGTTGTGTCAGGATCCGTGCCCGATCAAGGGGCGCCTCCTTGTGTCGCATAGGAAGGCGCGCCCGGTGCCCTCCTCGGGCAAGGCTCGGGGGCTCTCTCCTGGAGGGCCACCGACTTTGCCAAGGTCACGAGGGAGGCGCTCGGGCACCACTTGGAGGCGTGCTTCAAAGCACGTTTCCCTCAGGAAGGAACAAGGCAAGGAGGGCCAAACCCTCGGGAGTTCATCGCGAGAAGCATTCAGGAGCTGCAGGAGTCAAGAGTCATGAGTGGCAGCCGCCGCTTACCCGCTGTAGCTCCCCATCCAGGCGAGGATGGTGGGCTGCGCGTCTGCATCGACGTACCAGGGCTCAACCGAGCCGCATCTCGAGAGTGCCTCTAGCCTTCGCGCGTGGGGCGTTGTGAGGTTCCACCTCACAGCTACGTTCGCATGCCTTTCAGCCTGCCGAACGCAGTTGCCGCTCACCAGCGCCTGCTGAGGAGCTTTCTGGAGGCTCAGGAGGTCAGGCATTCCGCAGTCCTGGCAGAGATGGAGATGGCCCTCGAAGAGCCGCCTGCGCCCCTGGAGCCTCCCGAGGCTCTTGGGCCTGGGGGCTCGTGAGGGTCGGTTTCCGCAGCGCACGACATCCGCTACTTTAGCATTCCTTCGTCTCCAACATCATCAGGTGACATCCTTCAAGTTTCATTTTCAGTTGGGAGCGCCCCCAGGGCTGCATCATTCCCAGGCCGCGTGGGTCCGTCCCTACGGCATGTATCTCTTTTATTCATGCTTTAGGTTACTTTGTTGGGGGCGCCCCTCGGGCTGCATTATCCCCAAGCCACTCGGGCCTGACCCAGCGGCATGTATCTTTCTCGCATCTATTCAGGTCGTGCATTTGACCCGCCATGATTATTACTTGATGTCTGTGACGGCGTCCTTCTTCCCTCATGCCAACTGCTTGCACGTTAAAAGGGGGGTACCTGAGCATCGCGACTCATGGACTCTTACTAGCTCTCCAGCCCTCACCTCCTGGCCTTGTCCACGGCATCACGACCTGGCATACCAGCGACGGCTGGGCTCGCTCGAGGGCCGGGATCTGAGGACGTAGAGCCTCAGCATCTAACCAAATTTGCAGGAGCACATTACAAACAAAGGCCCAGAGCCAGGCGCAACCCGCCTTGAGGTAGGGCCCCATGAGTCCCGCGCTGGCTCACGGGTGCCCAGATACACCTCGTCAAGCCCTATCGTGCCAGCCACGTGTCAGGGCGGGGCTGTACACGCCCCGGGGGCTCCTCCCGGAGGGGAGCCCCCTCCCACGCACCAGTGGAAGCACCATGCTCCGCGCTGGCTAACGACACTGCTGAGGAGTGGCTATGCCCGTACACATACGGAAGCGCTATGCTCCGCGCTGGTGATAAACAACTGAGGGTGGCCCACGGCCGCATCAACCTCAGGGATCCCAGAGCTCTGTGTTCGTCCCTATCGTAATGCCTCCCCTCAGTAGTGCTACGCGAGGGGGATGGACACGGGGGCTACGCCCGGGCCATGCCCGAGCGCACGCCACCCAGCCAGGCCACTCGGGCCTGGTCGTCGCGTGCCCCTCCCCGAGCAGAGCCAAGGTATGAAGGCCGTTTGAACGTCAAGGGGGACTCCTGAGAATCGCGACTCAGGAGCCTAACTGGTCACGTAGCCGCTCACTCCTTGGTCCCGTCCTGGTTTCCGGTCGAGGCTAATGGCGGTTTTGAGGTATGCGTGGGGCCGGGCCCTGCCGACGTAGAACGGTAGATCCACTCCTATGCCTCCCCTCCCTACTTGATGTTCGCGCGTCAAGGGGGACTCTTGAGCATCGCGACTCAGGAGCCTAACTGGTCACGTAGCCCCTCACTCCTTGGTCCCGTCCTGGTTTCCCGTCGGGGCTAACGGCGACTGAGGTATGCGCGGGGCTGGGCCCTACCGACGTAGAACACAGGCAAGTAGGAAGGAAAAGCGCAAATCTCAAGGAATTCAAAAGCAAATGTTACAGTCCATAGGTTGTTTTCACAACGCCAAACATAAGTCTAAACGCCTCCACGAGGCATTATGCATGTTGCAGGAACTAAAACAGGACAGAAGCCGCAAAGGGGTCACTTTCCGGCAGTGCCATCGCTGGTGGTGGAGTTGCGCTGGGCGGCTCCACCTCTCGAAGCCCCAGGGTTGGCAGCATCTCGCCTTGGCTTGGTGCTGAAGGCACGAAACCTCGCCAGCAGGGCTTCCGCTCGACCCTTCGCTTCCTCAGCAGCGGCAGCGGCAAGCTCGCCGCTCGCAGGCTCCAGCAGGCTGTCAAGATCGACATTGGGGTCGCGAAGATAGACGTGGGTGAAGACACGCGCCAGCTCTGCAGAAGAAAGGACACGCGCCTCGGCCTCGGCCGTGGGGCCAAGGTCGTCCGCGACATCTTCAAGTGCGCGGACCAGGAAGGGAAGCAACTTGGCGGGGACATCCTCAGCGCCAGCTAGCGGCTTTTCCAGGACGCCATCATAAAGTGTCTTCAGCGAGGCGCGAGGCCTCTCCTCCAGCTACGTGAAGGCCACACGGTCCTCGACCAGGACCCTCGCCTTGCCGTCCAGCTTGATCCTCTCTGCCTCCAACGACTGCTCCAGCATCTCCAACCGACCATGACATTCATCAAGTTCGGTGTCCCGGTCCCTGACAGCAGCTTCTCGAGTCTTCATCTCCTTCTCCTTCTCCCGGCAGTCACAGACCTCCTTGGCAAGCTCGTTGCACATGCCTTGCAGCTCGCTCTCCAGCGCCTGGTAGCGGCCCCGGACATCTGCAGCCTCACCCAAGGAGGCGCCGCGAGCGGCCTTGGCTTGGAGGATGTCCTGCTTCTCCTCATCGCAGGCCGTCACGGCCTAGACCAGCGCCGCTCGAACGGAGGCATCAGAGCGGACCCAGCCAGAGGCCAACTCCAGGCGCCCGGCGACCAGGCGGGGGTCGGCGCCCTGGAGATCTTCTTGCAGTCGGTCCAGCTCATCAGCAGCACGATCCAAGACAGTGGAAGGAGTCAGGGAAATGGCGGCTGGCGGAGTAGGAGGATAAGACGGCAACGTGATCACAGCATCAAGCGTCGGGACCTTCCGAGCCCCGGCGGCCGCAGCAGTGGCATCGGGCATGGACGCCTTGGGAGTCGCCTGGGCCACAGGGGCTGAGCCCATGCCAGCGCGCCCCGCCTGGCCTCGCGAGGATGACCGGGCAGGGGAGGCTCGAGCCTCGCCACCTCTTTCTCCCGCGGATGGAGGCATTGCCCCAGGCGAGGCCTCTAAAGCCCCTTTCAGCCTTTTCGCTGCAGGCACCGGCCTAGCCAAAGGATGCGGACGTCAAGCCTCAACAAACATAAGCAGGAAGCAAAACAAAAATCAAGCACTTACTAGTCATCGTTCGCGGACTCAAGCAGCCTAATGCCAAACTTGAAGCCTGAGAGCCGACTGCTGGGGTGAGCCTCAGGAGACTCGGAAGTAGGGGGCACGTCAGAGGAGTTGAAGCTGGCTTCAGGCCGCCTTGGAGCCGGAGCAGACCCGCGGGGAACCAGCCCTGTCCTGTCCTTCCTCCGGACCGGGGGCGATCTCTCCCCGCCTCGCTCGTCGCCGGCCTCGTCATCGTCCGGCATGAGGCAGAGGGCGCGGGACCTACACTGAGGGAGGGACTTCCCTGACTCTCCGTCGGTCGCCTCAGAGTCGGACTCCTCTTCCTCCACCTCTTCTTCCTCCTCCCTGCCGGAGTCGCTGGAAGATACGTTCACCATCGCCAGAGCTGCCAGATCCTTGGGAACTTCCGCAAGCACTAGCCCCTCCCCGTTGAAGGTGGCATGGAGTTCACCACCTGCTCCCAGTCACCACGAAGGAACCGGGGTACAGGAGCACCCTCCAGTCTCACCACGTCTCCTCCAACCAAGGAATGGAGGACCGCGACCAGATCTTCATCAGCCAGGGCTGTGGAGCTCAGGCGGAGGGCGGCATCGGCTTCCCCGAGCCTCCATGGTGGGAGCGAGTGTTCCCGAAGCGGAGCCACCCGGTGCTCCAGGAACTCCCTCAGGAGCGTTGCCCCGGTCAGCCTCGCCGCCGCCAGGTTGCCTGGCCTTAGGTCTGCGTCCATCCTCTTCAGCACCAGCTTCGCGCGGGGATCGACGAGCTCCGCACGGGACCAAGCGTCAACGGCCTTAGGCTGCCTCGTAGGCAGCACCAGCCGAGGGTGGATGCGCCCAACATCCACCATGACCCACTTGCTCCGGAAGCCTTCGATCCTCTTCCCAGGCTTCGAGATGGCATTGGAGGTGGAGTATGCGACGAAGCTCGCGCACGCGGAAATGGGGCCGCGAGAAACCCAAAGGTAAAAGTAATGGCGCAGCAAGGCCACCGAGGGCTTTACCCCAACGTGAGCCTCACAATAATAGGCGAAATTTGCCAGAAGGAGAACAGAGTTGGGGTGGAGGTGCAGAGCCTGCAAGTTGTATTGGCGAAGAACAACAAGGAAGAACTCGGAAAAGGGAGGCACCAGCTCGACGACGATGGCGCTCACGAAGAGCGGGTAGAAGGTGCTCCCCTTGTCTTCAGGCAGGGCGGAGCCAACCTTGAGCATGGCTGCCCCCTCGTTGCCCTGCGCCACCATCATCTGGCGCGTAAGGGCGAGGTTCTTCTCCGACACGTTCGGAGAATCCAGAGCGGGTGAGTACCAGGCCTCGGCCGGAGTCTGGCGAGGCGCCATGGCTTGCCAAAGGTGCAGGATTGTAGCAGATCTGGAGGATTTCAGAAGCAAGAAGGAGGAGAGCGAGAAAGGGGATCTGGGAAAAATGACTGGTGAAGGCAAAGAAGGTAAGCCTGGCCCGGGGCCGCCCTTTTGTCATGTCACACAGTTGCCGAGGCATCGTGGGGAAGCGGGGACGCCCACGTCCAATCAACCGCCACGCGGCACCCAAGGCCGCAGGCTATTGGGGCCCACGACGCTTCGCACTTGCCCCTTTGCTTCTCCTCTAAGCCAAGTCCGGGCGTGCCTTGGGCCCGGGTGCTACTGTCGGTGTTCCGGGAACGAGGGTACCCAGACTTGCCTGCCTGCAGCCTGCGGCGTGGCTCAAGGAGTGGCCCAGTACGGCCCATCTTCATCAACACAAGCTCAAGATCCTCGCGAGGGGCTAAGCCTCGCAAGGCGGATGACAGGAAGCTTCCTCAGGCGTAGCCTCATCAGGATGGCTTGCGAGGAGGCGGAGAGATCAAGGCGGGGTACCTCACGAGGTGCCCGTGATGCAAGCCATGACGAAAGAAGCCAGGCGGGCGCCAAGCGGGCGCCGGCCTGGGCAGTGTCCTTGTTTCCCCTTCGGTGCAAAGGTTACCGTTTCGGTGCAATAAGACCAAGACCAGTAGAATGGCAGGATGGAGGTCATCGTGGAGCCTGGGAAGGCGTCATCGTCAGAGCCTTTGGCAGGCAAGGACCAACTTTAGTCAGGATAAGTGTACTAGATGTTCCCCTTCAAAATGGCCAATTGTTGGCGCCCTTCCCGCTCAATATTTGGGAAGAGGGCCAGGGCCTTGCTCTATAAATAGGACTATCCGCCCTCAAGGCAAAGAGACAAAAAGACAGGGGGACAGACAAAAAGGGAGGAGATCGACCATTCGAACCCTAGACAGAACCACCACACCAACACAAGAACTCCTCCCCTTGCGAGGCTGTTTTTCCCTTGTATTGTTCATCATCAGCCCCTGAGGCAATCCACTCACCACACACTGGAGTAGGGTATTGCACCACAATGGTGGCCTGAACCAGTATAAACCCTGCGTCCCTTGTGTTGTTTTTCATGTAGCCTAGATCATTTGCGAGGCGACGAGACGTGAGCCGGTAGGGGGAGTGATCTCTGCGCTCACCCCAGAGTTCGAACCTTAAGGGTCTGCCGGAACCCGAAATCCGACAGGTGCCAGGCGGGCGCCAGCGCGCGCAGTGTCCTCATTTCCCCTTTGGTGCTAAGGGGGCAAGCGCAGGCGCGGACTACCGAGGCATCAGGCAAAGGTTTCCATATCGGTGCAACAAGACCAAGGCCAGCAGGACGGAGGTCATCGTGGAGCCCAAGATGGTGTCACCACCAGCGCCTTTGGCAGGCAAAGACCACCTTTAGTCAGGATAGCTTGTACTAGTTGTCCCCTTTCAAATTGGCCGTTGTTGGATCCCTTCCCGCTCAATATTTGGGGAGAGGACCAGGGCCTCTATAAATGGGACTAGCCACCACAGTAGGAGGGACATATCGACTCCTCCGCGAGCAAACCACTAACCACAAGAACACCTCTCATCGGGAGGTTGTTCTTCCCTTGTACTGTTCATCATCAGCCCAAGAGGCAATCCACCACCACCACACAGGAGTAGGGTATTACACCACAACAGTGGCCCGAACCTGTATAAATCTCGTGTCTCTTGTGTTGTGAGTTCATCAAGCTAAGCTTAGGGATCGTGGCGAGGCTGGGAGCGAGATTTGGTAGGGGGAAATCTTCGTGCGCACCCCAGTGTTCGAACCTGAATCCGACATAGTCATCACGAGGTGGAAAGCTACTGCACGTATATCAAGCTAAGTTTTCCTGTCCTTGCCTACTCAGAGCGCAAACATTATGGCACAACATTAAGACAACAAGCATGGCATAAAGGGCATAACTACCATAGTTCATTACACGCCCCGGCGGGGTACATTCTTTTCTTTCGAATTACAGGAGTAAGGAAAGGCTAAACAAAGAGGACCCGAGGACGTACGAACCCGGCGCCAGTGCCGCGTCCTCAAGCAGCGCCACAAGGTGGCCCTGACGCTCCACCAGTTCCCCATAGGCGACTTGGGGTCGTGGCCGGTCAAGAGCCCAAGTTCGGCGGCCCCGGGCCCATGTCGGGCTACTCTCCAGTTTCACCGGAGTGCTACGGTGGGATGACCCACCGTCGTCCTCAACCCGAGCACGACGGTTTGGGGGTCGGTCGTAGCCACCACTGCTTGAGCTCTCATCCGAGGAAGAGCTGCCATCACGAGAAGAGGAGCGCACACCGCCGAGGCTAAGATCACCTTCGTCACCCCCGTCGTCGTTACCGTCTTCCGGGTAGCACCCCACGTGGTGGTCGTCCTCCCTGAACACCCTCACGTAGAGGGTTCCAGGCCATCATACTTGAAGTGGAGGTGCACCTTCCGCCTAGGCCTCGCGCATAGGCGAATGTCGGCCAGCCGCGGGTCAGGACCACGCCACCGGAGGCGGCGATCCCGACCCATGAAGCTCTGCTAGAACAGCCGTCAGCCTGCAGCCAGAGACCATCGAGCCCCGAAGATGGAAGCTCGCTGGAGAAGAAGCGCGGAAGCCGAAGCGAGGTGCCAGCCGGGCTCTTCGACCACACTACAAACCCGGGGAGCATGTCTAGCAAGGAGAAGCGCGGTCGAGGGGGGCACATGATCACGGTGCACCTCCCTTCATCATGGGGGCTGTTTCGAAGCCGATGGCCTCTTCCGCGAGAAGAGGTACCACCACGGGCATCGAAAGAAATGCTGCCCCTGGGGGAGGCATGCCCGCGCCCCCTGGGGGCCACTGCGGGGGTCGCGGGGTGCTTAGGGGGATGGCCGCGACCTCTCTTGGGAGGTGGAGAGGCTGGTCCCTCCTTGGAGGCCTTCCCCTTCTCGGCCGCTGAAAACTTCCTGGGCGGCGCCAGGGAGCAAGAGGGAGAAGGAGAAGGAACGAGTGACGAGAAGACGAAGGAGAGATAAGCGAGGGGGCTTTGCCCCTCCCCCACATTTATAGCCAAGGGAGGCCAACCGCCGGCCTCCACGACCTCGCACCATGATGATCTTCTGCATGCCGCATTGTTCCGTCAAGTAGAACAGTTATCAAGGTGACGTGGGGAAGTGGAGACACCCACGTCCCATCAATCACCACGCATCATCAAGGTCGCAGGCATTTATGGCCCACAGTGCTCCACACTTGCCCCTTGGCTTTGCCTTGAAGCCAAATATGAGCACGCCTTGGGACCGGGGGCTACTGTCGGCGTTCTGGATATGGGGGTATCTAGACCTGCCTGCCTGCGGCCCACCACGTGGCTCCACCGACGGCCTAGTATGGCCCAGCTTTAACGTCAACAAATCAAGACCCTCGCGAGGGGCTGAGCCTCGCAAGGCAGACGACACCAAGGCCCCCGAGGGGATCGGCCTCTTCAGGCTGGCTCCCGAGGGGCAGAGAGTTCTATGCAAGGTGCACCTCACGAGGATCAGCTAATGTGAGCCATGACGACCAAGGGTAGGCGGGCGCCTGGCGGGTGCGAGCGGGCGCAGAGCACCAGTTTCCTCTTCGGTGAAAGGGAGGCAAGCCGCAGGCACGGAGTCCCAAGGAATCAGCCAAAGGTTTCCATTCTGTTGCAACAAGACCAAGACCGCCAGGACGGCAGGACGGAGGTCATCACTGAGCCCACCGCAACGTCACGACCAGAGGCTTTGCGTAGGCGAAGACCACTTTATTCAGGATAACCTGTACTACTTGTCCCCTTTCAAATCCGGCCGTTGTGCGATCCCTTCCCGCCAACATTTGGGAAGAGGACCAAGGCCACTATAAATAAGACTTAGCCACCACCTTAGAGGGGAATTGGATCCACTCTCACCTGACCACCTCACGAGCTCTCTTGAGCTCAAGAACACCTCACCTCCTGAGGCCAGTTCATCCTCAGCCCTTCGAGGCAATCCACCAAAAACACTGGAGTAGGGTATTACACCGCAAGGTGGCCCAAACCAGGATAAACGGTTTTGTCTCTTTGTCTCTTCGAGCTCGTCGCGCTAGGCTTAGGAGGATCGTGAGTAGGCAGGCTGGGTAGGTTGAGATCTCCGCACGCACCCTAGAGTTTGAACCTTTCAAGGGTTTGAGGAACCCGAAATCCGACAATAACCACTTGACTCAATTGGGAGTTAATATTCTTGATGATAGTGTCATTGACAGAGTTCTTCAATCATTGCACCAAGCTATAAAGGCTTTGTGATGAACTATAATATGCAAGGGATGAACAAGACTATTCCCAAGCTCTTCGCAATGCTAAAGGTTGTGGAGGTAGAAATCAAAAAGGAGCATCAAGTGTTGATGGTCAACAAGACCACTAGTTTCAAGAAAAAGGGCAAAGGGAAGAAGGGGAACTTCAAGTAGAACGACAAAAAGGTTGCTGCCAAAGAGAAGAAACCCCAGTCTGGACCTAAGCATGAAACAGAGTGCTTCTACTGCAAAGGGACTGGTCACTGGAAGCGGAACTGCCCCAAGTATTTGGCGGATAAGAAGGATGGCAAAGTGAAAGGTATATTTGATATACATGTTATTGATGTGTACCTTACTAATGCTCATAGTAGCGCATGGGTATTTGATACTAGTTCTGTTGCTCATATTTGCAACTCGAAACAGGGGCTACAGATTAAACGAAGATTGGCTAAGGACGAGGTGACGATGCGCGTGGAAATGGTTCCAGGATCGATGTGATCACCGTCGGCACGCTACCTCTATATCTACCATCAGGATTAGTTTTAGACCTGAATAATTGTTATTTGGTGCCAGCGTTGAGCATGAACATTATATCTGGATCTTGTTTGATGCGAGACAATTATTCATTTAAATTAGAGAATAATGGTTGTTCTATTTATATGAGTAATATCTTTTATGGTCATGCACCCTTGATGAGTGGTCTATTTTTGTTGAATCTCGATAGTGATGATACACATATACGTAATATTGAAGCCAAAATATGCAAAGTTGATAATGATAGTGCAACTTATTTGTGGCACTGCCGTTTGGGTCATATCAGTGTAAAGCGCATGAAGAAACTCCATGATGATGGACTTTTGGAATCACTTGATTAAGAATCACTTGGTGCTTGCGAACCGTGCCTTATGGGCAAGATGACTAAAACTCCATTCACCAAAACAATGGAACGAGCAACTGACTTACTGGAAATAATACATACTGATGTATGCGGTCCAATGAGTGTTGAAGCTCGTGGCGGGTGTCATTATTTTCTTACCTTCACATATGTTTGAGCAAATATGGTTATATCTACTTGATGAAACATAAGTCTGAAATATTTTAAAAGTTCAAACAATTTCAGAGTGAAGTGGAAAATCATCGTAACAAGAAAATGAAGTTTCTACGATATGATCATGGAGGAGAATATTTGTGTTACGAGTTTGGTCTTCATTTGAAACAACATGGGATAGTTTCACAACTAACGCCACCTGGAATACCATAGCGAAATGGTGTGTCCAAACATTGTAACCGTACTTTATTAGATATGGTACAATCTATGATGTCTCTTATGGATTTACCGCTATTGTTTTGGGGTTATGCTTCAGAGATGGTTGCATTCACTTTAAATAGGGCACCATCAAAATCCGTTGAGACGCCGCCTTATGAACTATGGTTTGGCAAGAAACCAAAGTTGTCGTTCCTTAAAGTTTGGGGATGCGATGCTTATGTGAAAAAGCTTCAACCTGATAAGCTTGAACCCAAATCGGAGAAGTCTGTCTTCATAGGATACCCAATGGAAACTATTGGGTGCACCTTCTATCACAGATACGAAGGCAAAATCTTTGTTGCTAAGAATGGATCCTTTCTAGAGAATGAGTTTCTCTCGAAAGAAGTGAGTGGGAGGAAAGTAGAACTTGATGAGGTAATTGTAACTTCTCCCTTATTGGAAAGTAGTTCATCATAGAAATCAGTTCACGTGATTCCTACACCAATAAGTGAGGAAGCTAATGATAATGATCATGAAGCTTCAGATCAAGTTACTACCGAACCTCATAGGTCTTCCAGAGTAAGATCCGCACCAGAGTGGTACGGTAATCCTGTTCCGGAAGTCATGTTACTAGACCATGATGAACCTACGAACTATGAGGAAGCGATGATGAGCCCAGATTCCGCGAAATGGCTTGAGGCCATGAAATCTGAGATGGGAACCATGTATGAGAACAAAGTGTGGACTTTGGTGGACTTGCCGAATGATCTGCAAGCCATAGAAAATAAATGTGTCTTTAAGAAGAAGACAGACGTTGACGGTAATGTTACTATTTACAAAGTCGACTTGTTGCGAAAGGTTTTTGACAAGTTCAAGGAGTTGACTACGATGAGACTTTCTCACCTGTAGCGATGCTTAAGTCTGTCCGAATCATGTTAGCAATTCCCGCATTTTATGATTATCAAATTTGGTAGATGGATGTCAAAACTGCATTCCTAAATGGATTTCTGGAAGAAGAGTTGTATATGATGCAACCAGAAGGTTTTGTCGATCCAAAGGGTGCTAACAAAGTGTGCAAGCTCCAGCGATCCATTTATGGACTGGTGCAAGTCTGTCAAAGTTGGAATAAACACTTTGATAGTGTGATCAAAGCATATGGTTTTATACACACTTTTGGAGAAGCCTGTATTTATAATAAAGTGAGTGAGAGCTCTGTAGCATTTCTGATATTATATGTGGATGGCATATTATTGATTGGAAATGATATAGAATTTCTGGATAGCATAAAGGGATACCTAAATAAGAGTTTTTCTATGAAAGACCTCGGAGAAGCTGCTTACATATTGGGCATCAAGATCTATAGAGATAGATCAATACGCTTAATTGGACTTTCACAAAGCACATACCTTGATAAAGTTTTAAAGAAGTTCAAAATGGATCAGTCAAAGAAAGGGTTCTTGCCTATATTACAAGGTGTGAAGTTGAGTCAGACTCAATGCCCGACCACTTTAGAAGATAGAGAGAAAATGAAAGTCACTCCATATGCTTCAGCCATAGGTTCTATCATGTATGCAATGTTGTGTACCAGACCTGATGTGTGCCTTGCTATAAGTATAGCAGGGAGGTACCAAAGTAATCCCAGAGTGGAGCACTGGACAATGGTCAAGAACATCCTAAAATACCTGAAAAGGACTAAGGATATGTTTCTTGTTTTTGGAGGTGAAAAAGAGCTCATCATAAATGGTTACGTCAATGCAAGCTTTGACACTGATCCAGATGACTCTAAGTCGCAAACCGGATACATATTTTTATTGAATGGAGGAGTTGTCAGTTGGTGCAGTTCCAAGCAAAGCGTCGTGGCGGGATCTACGTGTGAAGCGGAGTACATTGCTGCTTCGGAAGCAGCAAATGAAGGAGTTTGGATGAAGGAGTTCATATCCGATCTAGGTGTCATACCTAGTGCATCGGGTCCAATGAAAATCTTTTGTGACAATACTGGTGCAATTGCCTTGGCAAAGGAATCCAGATTTCACAAGAGAACCAAGCACATCAAGAGACGCTTCAATTCCATCCGTCATCAAGTATCGGAGCGAGACATAGAGATTTGCAAGATAGACATGGATCTGAATGTTGCAGACCCATTGACTAAGCCTCTTCCATGAGCAAAACATGATCAACACCAAAACTCCATGGGTGTTAGAATCATTACTATGTAATCTAGATTATTGACTCTAGTGCAAGTGGGAGACTGAAGGAAATATGCCCTAGAGGCAATAATAAAGTTATTATTTATTTCCTTATTTCATGATAAATGTTTATTATTCATGCTAGAATTGTATTAACCAAAAACTTAGTACATGTGTGAATACATAGACAAAACATATTGTCCCTAGTATGCCTTTACTTGACTAGGTTGTTAATCAAAGGTGGTTATGTTTCCTGACCATATACATGTGTTGTCATTTGATGAACGGGATCACATCCTTAGGAGAATGATGTGATGGACATGACCCATCCGTTAGCTTAGCATTATGATCATTACAGTTTCATTGCTACTGCTTTCTTCATGACTTATACAAGTTCCTCAGACTATGAGATTATGCAACTCTTGAATACCGGAGGAACACTTAGTGTGCAACCAAACATCACAACGTAAATGAGTGATTATAAAGGTGCTCTACAGGTGTCTCCGAAGGAGTTTGTTGGGTTGGCATAGATCGAGATTAGGATTTGTCACTCTGTGTTTCGGAGAGGTATCTCTGGGCCCTCTCGGTAATACTCATCACTGAAAGCATTGTGACTAATGAGTTAGTTGTGGGAAGAAGTATTATGGAACGATTAAAGAGACTTGTCGGTAACAAGATTGAACTAGGTATGATGATACCGCTGATCGAATCTTGGGCAAGTAACATACCAATGACAAAGCTAACAACGTATGTTGTTATGCAGTTTGACCGATAAAGATCTTCATAGAATAAGGTGGAACCAATATCAGCACCCAGGTTCCGCTATTGGTTATTGACCGGAGACGTGTCATGGTCATGTCTACATAGTTCTCGAACCCATAGGGTCCGCACACTTAATGTTTGATGATGATTCGTATTATGAGTTTATGTGATTTGATGTACCGAAGGTTGTCCGGAGTCTCGTATGAGATCACGGACATGACGAGGAGTCTCGAAATGGTCAAGACATAAAGATTGATATATTGGATGACTATGTTCGCACATCGGAAGTGTTACGGAGAAGTTTCAGATAAAACTGGAGTGTCGGAGGGTTATCGGAACCCCCCAGGAAGTAATGGGCCTTAGTGGGCTATAGGGGAGAGAGAGGGCTGCTACGGCTTGAGCTTGCGTTGGTTTTCCCCGAAGAGGAGAGGGTGATGCAGCAAGTGTAGCGTAAGTTTTTCCCTCAGTTTTGAGAACCAAGGTATCAATCCAGTAGGAGGCTCCTCAAAAGTCCCACGCACCTACACAAACAAACTCAAAACTCGCAACCAACACGATAAAGGGGTTGTCAATCCCTTCATGGCCACTTGCAAAAGTGAGATCTGATAGAAATAGTATGATAAGATAAATATATTTTTGGTATTTTATAATATAGATACAAAAAGTAAAGATGCAAATAAAAGTAGATTGGAAGCAAATATGTTAGGAGATAGACCCGGGGGCCATAGGTTTCACTAGAGGCTTCTCTCGAGATAGCATAAGTATTACGGTGGGTGAACAAATTATTGTCGAGCAATTGATAGAAAACCGAATAATTATGAGATTATCTAGGCATGACCATGTATATAGGCATCACGTCCATAACAAGTAGACGGACTCCGGCCTACATCTACTACTATTACTCCACACATCGACCGACTCCTGCCTGCATATAGAGTATTAAGTTCATAAGAACAGAGTAACGCCTTAAGCAAGATGACATGATGTAGAGGGATAAACTCATGCAATATGATATAAACCCCCATCTTTTTATCCTCGATGGCTACAATACAATACGTGTCTTGCAACCCTTTCTGTCACTGGGTAAGAACACCGCAAGATTGAACCCAAAGCTAAGCACTTCTCCCATGGCAAGAAAGATCAATCTAGTAGGCCAAACCAAACCGATAATTCGAAGAGACTTGCAAATATAACTCAATCATATAAAAGAATTCAGAGAAGATTCAATTATTATCCATAGATAAACTTGATCATAAACCCACAATTCATCAGATCTCGACAAACACACCGCAAAAAGAGATTACATCGAATAGATCTCCACAAGAGAAGGGGAGAACATTGTATTGAGATCCAAAAAGAGAGAAGAAGCCATCTAGCTAATAACTATGGACTCGTAGGTCTGTGGTAAACTACTCACAACTCATCGGAGGGGCAAGGATGTTGATGTAGAAGCCCTCCATGATCGATTCCCCCTCCGGCAGAACGCCGGCGAAGGCTCCAAGATGGAATCTCGCAGATACTGAAGGTTACGGCGGTGGAAATTGTGTTTTGAGTGCTCCCTGGATGTTTTCGGGGTACATAGGTATATATAGGAGGAAGAAGTACGTCGGTAGCCGCCCGAGGGGCCCACGAGACAGGGGGCGCGCCCTACAGGGGGCGCCCTCCTATCTTGTGGCCGCCTCGGCTGCTTATTGGCTTGCACTCCAAGTCCTCTGGATCACGTTCATTCCAAAAATCACGCTGCCAAAGGTTTCATTCAGTTTGGACTCCGTTTGATATTCCTTTCTTCGAAATACTGAAATAGGCAAAAAAACAGCAATACGGGCTGGGCCTCCGGTTAGTAGGTTAGTCCCAAAAATGATATAAATGTGTAAAATAAAGCCCATAGACATCCAAAAGGGGTAATATAATAGCATGGAACAATAAAAAATTATAGATATGTTGGAGACGTATCAAGCATCCCCAAGCTTAATTCCTACTCATCCTCGAGTAGGTAAATGATAAAAAGAAATTTTTGATGTGGAATGCTACCTAGCATAATTCTCAATGTAATTTTCTTTATTGTGGCATGAATGTTCAGATCCAAATGATTCAAAATAAAAGCTTATAAAACATAAAAATAATAATGCTTCAAAGCATACTAACAAATAATCATGTCCTATCAAAATAACATAGCCAAAGAAAGCTTATCCCTACAAAATCATATAGTTAGGCCACACAAAATACTACCATCATGCACAACCCCGATGACGAGCCGAGCAATTGTTTCATACTTTTTAACGCGCTTCAGCTTTTTCAACTCTTACGCAATACATGAGCGTAAGCCATGGACATAGCACTATGGTGGTATATGGTGGTTGTGAGGACAAAAAGGGCGAAGATAGTCTCACATCAACTAGGCGTATTAACGGGCTATAAGGAATGCCTATTAATAGATATCAATGTGAGTGAGTAGGGATTGCCATGCAACGGATGCACTAGAGCTATAAATATACGAAATCTCAACAAAAGAAACTAAGTGGGTGTGCATCCAAATTGCTTGCTCACGAAGACCTAGGAAGCCCGTTATTGGAATATACAAGCCAAGTTCTATAATGAAAAATTCCCACTTAGTATATGAAAATGACAACATATGAGACTCTCTATCATGAAGATTATGGTGCTACTTTGAAGCACAAGTGTGGAAAAAGAGATAGTAGCATTGTCCCTTCTCTCTTTTTCTCTCATTTTTTCTTTTTTCTTTTCCTTTTTTTCTTTTTTTTCTTTCTCTTTTTTTTATTTGGCCTCTCCTTTTTTTTGGCCTTTCTTTTTTCCCCATTTTTTTTCTTTTTGTAAAGTCTAAAGTCTCATCGCGACTTGTGGGGGAATCATAGCCTTCATCATCCTTTCCTCACTAGGACAATGCTCTAATAATGAAGATCATCACACTTATATGGATTAACAACTCAAGATTTACAATTCAAAGCTAGAACAAGATATGACTCTATATGAATGCCTCCGGCAGTGTACCGGGATATGCAATGAATCAAGAGCGACATGTATGAAAACTATGAAGGTGGCCTTGCCACAAATACGATGTCAACTACATGATCATGCAAAAGAGCAATATGACAATGATGGAACGTGTCATAATAAACGGAATGGTGGAAAGTTGCATGGCAATATATCTCGGAATGGCTATGGAAATGCCATAATAGGTAGGTATGATGGCTGTTTTGAGGAAGGTAAATAAAGGGTTCATGCTACCGACGAAAGTTGCGCGGTAATAATAAAGGCTAGCAAAGTAAAAAGATGAGTGTGCATATGTCCATGGACTCACATTAGTCAAAAAAGAACTCATATACTTATTGCAAAAGTCTAATTCGCCCTCGAAGCAAAGTACTACTACACATGCCCCAAGAGGGATAGATTGGTAGGAAAAGACCATCGCTCGTCCCCGACTGCCACTCATAAGGAAGACAATCAAAAGAGCACCTTATGCAACAAATTTGTCACACAACTTTTAGCATACGTTCATGCTACGAGACTTGCCAACTTCAACAAAAGTATTTCTCAATTTCATAATTACCCACTAGCATGACCCTAACATTACTACCTTTATATCTCAAAACAATTATCAAGCATCAAGTTGATCATAGCATCCAATTGTTTTTCTATGATAGTTTTTATTATACCCAACTTGGATGCTCATCATTCTAGGACCAAATTATAACCATAGCAAATACCATTCTGTTCTAAAAGGCTCTCAAAATAATATAAGTGAAGCATGATAGACTAGAGATTTCTTCAAAATTAAGACACCGCCGTGCTCTAAAAGATATAAGTGAAGCACTAGAGCAAAAACTATGAAGCTCAAAAGATATAAGTGAAGCACATAGAGTATTCTAGTAAATTGTAATTAAGTAGGCTTCTCCCAAAAGGTGTGTACAGCAAGGATGAATGTGGTAAACTAAAAATCAAAGACTAATATAATACACGATGCTCCAAGCAAAACACATATCATGTAGCGAATAAAAATGTAGCTCCAAGTAAAGTTACCAATGAACGAAGACGAAAGAGGGGATGCCTTCCCGGGGCATCCCCAAGCTTAGGATTTTGGCTATCCTTGAATATCTTGGGGTGACATGGGCATCCCCAAGCTTACTCTCTTGCCACTCCTTATTCCATAGTCCATAAAAGCTTTACCCAAAACTTGAAAACTTCACAACACAAAACTCAACAGGAAATCTTATAAGCTCCGTTAGTGAAAGAAAACAAAACCACCACATAAGGTACTGTAATTAACTCATTATTTATTTAATTTGGTGTTAAACCTACTGTATTCCAACTTCTCTATGGTTTATAAACTATTTTACTATCCATAGATGCATCAAAATAAGCAAACAACACACGAAAAACAGAATCTGTCAAAAACAGAACAGTCTGTAGCAATCTGTAACTAACGCAAGCTTCTGGAACTCTAAAAATCCTACCAAAATAGGAAGCACTGGAAAATTTGTCTATTGATCAGCATCAAAAGGAATCAATGCAAAATCACGTTTCTGTGATTTATTAAAGTTTTTCTCGTGAGCGGAAAGTTTCTGTTTTTCAGCAGAATCAAATCAACTATCATCATAGTTTATCCTATAGGTTCTACTTGGCACAAAAACTAATTAAAAGATAAAAACACATCTAAACAGAGAGTGGATGCAAGATTTATTACTAAACAGGAGCAAAAAACATAAAGAAAAATTGGGTTGCCTCCCAACTAGCGCTATCGTTTAACGCCCCTAGCTAGGCATAAAAGCGAAGATAGATCTAACGAGTGCCTTCTTTGGCACTAAATTCATAATTAGCCTACATGATAGATTCATAAGGTAATTTGACTTTCTTTCTTGGAAAGTTCTCCATGCCTTTCTTTAATGAAATTGGAATCTAATATTCCCTTCCTTCATATCAATAGTCGCACCAATCATTCTAAGGAAAGGTCTACCAAGAATAATAGGGCAAGAAAGATTGCAATCTATAACAAGAACGATAAAATCTACGGGCACCAAATTTCTATTTGCAACAATGAGAACATCATTGATCCTTCCCATAGGCTTTTTAATGGTGGAATCGGCAAGGTGCAAATTTAACGAGCAATCATCAAGATCATGGAAATCTAGAATATCACATAAAGTTTTTGGAATCGTGGAAACACTAGCACCCAAATCACACAAAGCAAAACACTCATAATCTTTAATTCTAATATTTCTAGTAGGTTCCCACTCATCATTAAGTTTTCTAGGTATAGAAACTTCCAAATTAATTTTTTCATCATAAGATTGCAACAAAGCATCAACGATATGTTTGGTAAAAGCTTTATTTTGACTATAAGCATGAGGAGAATTAACAACGGATTGCAACAAGGAAATACAACCTTTTAAAGAACAATTATCATAATTAAATTCCTTGAACTCCGAGATAGTAGGTTCAATATTATTTGAAGTTGTGACCTCTGCAATCTCACTTTTACCAAATTTAGCATCAAGATCTAAAGAATCCGAATTTTTGGGACGCCTTCTAGGCAAAGTTGATTCATCATCAGTCCCATAATCATAAAAATTTATATTGCAAAACATAGATCTAATAGGAGACGCATCAATAACTTTAAGATCTTCATCATATTTTCATGGAAACTAGAAGAACACACTTTTATAAAGCTATCTTTCTTAGCTCGCAATCTAGCGGTTCTTTCCTTACACTCATCAATGGAAATTCTCATTACTTTGAGAGACTCATTGATATCATGCTTAGGAGAAGAAGATCTAAGTTTAAGAGAATCAACATCAAGCGAAAGTCTATCAACGTTCCTAGCCAAATCATCAACTTTGAGCATTTTTTCTTCAAGCAAGGCATTAAAATTCTTTTGAGAAACCATAAATTCTTTCACACTATTCTCAAAATTAGAGGGCATCTTATTGAAATTACCATAAGAATTATTGTAGGAATTTCCATAATTATTAGAGGAATTACTAGGGAACGGTCTAGCATTAAAATTTCCTCTATAAGCATTGTTTCAAAAATTATTCCTACCAACAAAATTCACATCCATCGATTCATTGTTATTCTAAATCAAACAAGACAAAGGAATATCATTGGGATCAAGAGGAGTATTTTTAGTAGCAAACAATTTCATAAGTTCATCCATCTTTCCACTCAAAACATTGATTTCTTCTATAGCATGCACTTTTTTACTAGAATATCTTTCGGTGTGCCATCGAGAATAATTAGCCATAATATTATCAAGAAGTTTTGTAGCATCTCCTAATGTGATCTCCATAAATGTGCTTCCTGCAGCCAAATCTAAGAGATTTCTAGAAGCAAAGTTCAACCTGGCATAAAAAATTTGTATGATCATCCATAAATTCAAACCATGAGTAGGGTAATTATGAAGCATCAATTTCATTCTTTCCAAAGATTGGGCAACATGCTCATGATCAAGTTGTTTAAAATTCATAATATCGTTCCTAAGAGTGATAATCTTAGCGGGAGGAAAATACAGAGATAAAAGCATCTTTGCACTTGTTCCAAGAATCAATACTATTTTTAGGCGAAGACGAAAACCAAACTTTAGCACGATCTCTAAGAGAAAATGGAAATAACTTCAATTTGACAATATTGTTATCCGTATATTTCTTCTTTTGCATATCACACAAATCAACAAAGTTGTTTAGATGAGTAGCGGCATCTTCACTAGGAAGACCGGCGAATTGATCTTTCATAACAAGATTCAGCAAAGTGGCATTGATTTCACAAGACTCAACATCATTAAGAGGAGCAATCGGAGTACTAAGGAAATCATTATTATTGGTATTCGAGAAATCACACAATTTGGTATTATCTTGCGCCATGGCAAGAAGTAATCCACACACAAGCAAACAGAAAAAGGCGAGGCGAAAAGAGAGGAGGAGATTGGGAAAGAGAGGGCGAATAAAACGACAAGGGTGAAGTGGGGGAGAGGAAAACGAGAGGCAAATGGAAAATAATGTAAATGCGAGGGAGATGGGTTTGTGATGGGCACTTGGTATGTCTTGACTTGAGCGAAGACCTTCCCGGCAACGGCGCCAGAAATCCTTCTTGCTACGTCTTGAGCTTGCGTTGGTTTTCCCCGAAGAGGAGAGGGTGATGCAGCAAGTGTAGCGTAAGTATTTCCCTCAGTTTTGAGAACCAAGGTATCAATCCAGTAGGAGGCTCCTCAAAAGTCCCACGCACCTACACAAACAAACTGAGAACTCACAACCAACGCGATAAAGGGGTTGTCAATCCCTTCACGGCCACTTGCAAAAGTGAGATCTGATAGAGATAGTATGATAAGATAAATATATTTTTGGTATTTTATAATATAGATGCAAAAAGTAAAGATGCAAATAAAAGTAGATTGGAAGCAAATATGATAGGAGATAGACCCGGGGGCCATAGGTTTCACTAGAGGCTTCTCTCGAGATAGCATAAGTATTACGGTGGGTGAACAAATTACTGTCGAGCAATTGATAAAAAAGCGAATAATTATGAGATTATCTAGGCATGATCATGTATATAGGCATCACGTCCATAACAAGTAGACCGACTCCTGCCTGCATCTACTACTATTACTCCATACATCGACCGACTCATGCCTGCATCTACAGTATTAAGTTCATAAGAACAGAGTAACGCCTTAAGCAAGATGACATGATGTAGAGGGATAAACTCATGCAATATGATATAAACCCCATCTTTTTATCCTCGATGCCAACAATACAATACGTGTCTTGCAACCCTTTCTGTCACTGGGTAAGAACACCGCAAGATTGAACCCAAAGCTAAGCACTTCTCCCATGGCAAGAAAGATCAATCTAGTAGGCCAAACCAAACCGATAATTCGAAGAGACTTGCAAAGATAACTCAATCATATAAAAGAATTCAGAGAAGATTCAATTATTATCCATAGATAAACTTGATCATAAACCCACAATTCATCGGATCTCGACAAACACACCGCAAAAAGAGATTACATCGAATAGATCTCCACAAGAGAGGGGGAGAACATTGTATTGAGATCCAAAAAGAGAGAAGAAGCCATCTAGCTAATAACTATGGACCCGTAGGTCTGTGGTAAACTACTCACAACTCATCGGAAGGGCAAGGATGTTGATGTAGAAGCCCTCTGTGGTTGATTCCCCCTTCGACAGAATGTCGGCGAAGGCTCCAAGATGGGATCTCGCGGATACTGAAGGTTATGGCGGTGGAAATTGTGTTTCGGGTGCTCCCTGGATGTTTTCGGGGTACGTAGGTATATATAGGAGGAAGAAGTACGTCGGTGGCCGCCCGAGGGGCCCACGAGATAGTGGGTGCACCCTATAGGGAGGGCGCCCTCCTATCTCTTGGCTGCCTCGGCTGCTTCTTGGCTTGCACTCCAAGTCCTCTGGAGCACGTTCGTTCCAAAAATCACGCTCCCGAAGGTTTCATTCCGTTTGGACTCCGTTTGATATTCCTTTTCTTCGAAATACTGAAATAGGCAAAAAAACAGCAATACGGGCTGGGCCTCCGGTTAGTAGGTTAGTCCCAAAAATGATATAAATGTGTAAAATAAAGCCCATAGACATCCCAAAGGGGTAATATAATAGCATGGAACAATCAAAAATTATAGATACATTGGAGACGTATCAAGGGCCACACCAGAAGGTGGCGCCCCCCCAAGGGGAGTCCGAATAGGACAAGGGGAGGGGGGCGCGGCCCCTCTTTCCCTCTCCCTCTCCCTCTCCCTTCCTTCCTTCTCCTCCTAGTTGGACTAGGAAAGGGGGGAACCTACTCCTACTTGGAGTAGGACTCCCTTCGTTGGGCGCACCCCTTGTGGCCGGCCGGCCCCCTCCTCTCCTCCTTTATATACGGGGGAGGGGGCACCCCATAGAAACACAAGTTGATCTTTAGCCGTGTTCGGTGCCCCTCTCCACAGTTTTCTACCTCAGTCATATCATCGTAGTGTTTAGGCGAAGCCCTGCGCCAGTAACTTCATCATCACCGTCACCACGCCGTCACGCTGACGGAACTCTCCCTCGGCCTCAGCTGGATCTAGAGTTCGAGGGACGTCACCGAGCTGAATGTGTGCAGATCGTGGAGGTACCGTGTGTTCGGTACTAGATCGGTTGGATCACGAAGATGTTCGGCTGCATCAACCACGTTACTTAACGCTTCCACTTTCGGTCTACGAGGGTATGTGGACACACTCTCCCCCTCGTTGCTATGCATCACCTCGATAGATCTTGCATGATCGTAGGATTTTTTTTGAAATTACTATGTTCCCCAGCAATAAGTACTATTGCAAACCTATTCATATTTTATTTTTGCATTATATCTACAGTATTCCAACTTTTATATGGTAAAAACTCATCAAATAAAACCATAGAATCATCAAAACAAGCACATAACGCAAAGAAAATATAATGTGTCAAAAACAGAACAGTCTGTAGCAATCTGACTATTTCGAATACTTCTGTAACTCCAAAAGTTCTGAAAAATTTCGGACGGCGTGAGATTTTTTTTATTAATATTTTGCAAATAGAATCAACTCAAAATCACTCTTCTGTTAAAAATAAAAAATAATTTCGTCAGCCCAAAAGTTTCTGATTTTCAGCAAGATCAAATCAACTTTAACCCAAATCATCCCAAAGGCTTTGCTTGGCACAAACACTAATTTAAAACATAAAAACATATCTAACCAGAGGTATAATTGGGTATTTTATTGGAAACAACAAGAAAACCAAAAAGTAAAAAGATACAAGTTGGGTTGCCTCCCAACGAGCACTATCGTTTTACGCCCTTAGCTAGGCATAAGGCGTAGGATCTAAGTGTTGCCATCTTTGGTTCTAGATCCATAAGATGCCCTCATGATTGATTCATATGGTGGCCTAATTCTTGTTCTAGAGAAGTGTTCCATTCCCTTCCTTAGTGGAAATTGAAATCTAATATTGCCTTCTTTCATATCAATCACGGCACCAATAGTACATAAAAACGGCCTACCAAGAATAATTGGACAAGACGGATTGCAATCAATATCACGAACAATAAAATCTATGGGCACATAATTACTATTTGCAAAATAATAACATCATTAATTCTTCTCATAGGCTTTTTATAAATAGTAGAATCCACCAAGTGCAAATTTAAAGAGCATTCTTCAATATTGATAAGACCAAGCACATCACATAAAGATTTCAGAATTGTAGAAACACTAGCACCCAAGTCACATAAAGCAAAACACTAATAATTTTTAATCTTGACTTTTATAGTAGGTTCCCACTCATCGTGCAATTTTCTAGGAATTGAAACTTGTAATTCCATTTTTTCTTCAAAAGCTTTTATCATAGCATCAACAATATGTTAGTAAAAGCTTTATTTGGTTCATAGGCATGGGGTGAACTTATCATGGATTGCAACAAAGAAATACAATCAACCAAAGAGAAACTATCATAATTAAAGTCTTTGTAATCCAAAATAGTGGGCACATAGTTAAAGTCCTGGCCTCTTCAAACCCACTTTTATCAAATTTTTCAACAAGATTTTCACCCTCCGAATCATAGGGACGCCTTGTAACTAAAGTTGACTCTTCTCCAGTCCCTTTTTCATCAATCTTAATTTTACTAAACAAAGAATAAATAGAAGAAACACCAATCATTTTAAGATCTTCGTCACTTTTATGAAAGTAATCACAAGAAAACGCTCTTTCTAAAAATTCTCTTTTAGCTCTAAACATAGCGGTTCTTTTCTTACTTTCATCCATAGAAACATAAAGAGCTTTAATTAATTCTTCAACTTTAGGCACAACATTTTTCATCTTGAGAGTTTCTACATCATGAGAAATCCTATCATTACTTGTAGGCATATCATCAATCTTATTCAGCTTTTCTTCTATCATAGCATTAAAAACCTTTTGAGTACTGGTAAATTCTTTAATATTATTCTCAAGATCAGAGGTGTTCGTATTATTGTTATAAGAAGGATAACCATAATTATTAGCGGAACTACTAGAAAAAGTCCTAGGACTAAAATTACCTCTATAAGCATTGTTATTGAAATTGTTTCAAGAGATAAAATTCACATCTATGGCATCACTATTTTTCTCGATCAAGGTAGACAAAGGAAAATCATTAAAACCAATAGGAGCACTTTTATTAGCAACCAATTACATAAGAGCATCAACTTTTTCACTCAACCGAATTAACTTTTTTAATAGTAGGAGCTCTTTCGGTATGCCACTGTGAATAATTTGCCATAATATTGTCTAGGAACTTACTATCTTCACCCAAAGTAATTTCGATAAAAGTACCACCCACGACGGAATCTAAAAGATTTCTAGAAACAAAATTCAATCCCGTATAAAAATTTTGTATGATCATCCAAAGATTTAAACCATCAGTAGGACAATTTCTTCGCATCAATTTCATTCTTTACCAAGATTGTGCAACATGTTCATGCTCAAGTTGCTTACAAATTCAGGATTTACGTCCTAAGAGAAATAATTTTTGCAGGCGGAAAATACTTAGTAATGAAGGCATCTTTGCACTTATCCCAAGAATCGATACTATTGCGAGGCAAAGAAGAAAACCAAAATTTTGCACGATCTCGCAAAGAAAACGGGAATAATTTCAACTTCACAATATCATTGTCCACATATTTTTTTTCTTTTGCATATCGCATAATTCTACGAATGTGTTAAGATGGGATGCGACATCCTCACTAGGAGTACAGGAAAATTGATCTTTCATAACAAGATCCAACAAAGATGCATTAATATCACAAGTCTCCGCACTAGTGGTGGGAGGAGCAATCGAAGTGCTAATAAAATCATTGTTGTTGGTATTGGATAAATCACACAACTTGGTGTTCTCTTGAGTCATTGTGACTACACAACAAGACTGCACTCAAAACTAGATCCGATGAGAAAACGGCGAACAAAAAAGAGGGCAAATAAAACGAATTTTTTTTGTGAAGTGGGGGAGAGGAAAACGAGAGGCAAATGACAAATAATGTAGATTGCAAGGAGATGAGATTTTTGATTAGGAACCTAGTAGATGTTGATGATGTCTTCCCGGCAATGGCGCCAGAAATTCCTTTTGATGTTGTATTGAACTACGTCGGTATTTCCTCAAAGAGGAAGGGATGATGTAGCACAACAACAGTAGGTATTTCCCTAAGTGATGAGCCCAAGGTTATCGAACCAGTAGGAGAACCGTGCATCACCACGTAAACATCTCCTGCACGCAAAGAACAAATACTTGCAACCTGACGTGTTAAAGGAGTTGTTAGTCCCTTTCGGGTAACGGCGCCAGACATTGGCATGTGGATGGGAGAAAGTTGTAATAGATGAATAAATAAATCGCGAAAGATTTTTGAGTATTGATAAATTTGCCTAGTAGATGTTGATGACGTCTCCCCAGCAATGGCACCAGAAAAGCACATGGCCGGGAGACTATCTTGACTTGATCTCCCCAACAATGGCACCGGAACTTCCTTTTGATGTCTGCTACAACTACGTTGGTATTTCCCCAAAGAGGAAGGGATGATTCAATATAGTGACATTAGGTATTTCCCTCAGTGATGAGATCCAGGTTATCGAACCAGTAGGAGGACCTCCTCACACCACATAAACAGCACCTGCACACAAATAACAAATACTCGCAACCCGATGTGTTAAAGGGCTTATCAATCCCTTTCAGGTACAACACCTCAAGATAGGCAAATAACATGAGGTAAAAGTGGTAGATAGGATAAATAGATCGCAGAACAAATAAATTGCAGCAAGGTATTTTTGTATTTTTGGTTCAATAGATCTAAAAATAAAAGCAAAGGAAAATAGATCGCAAAGGCAAATATGATGAAAAGAGACCCGGGGGCATAGGTTTCACTAGTGGCTTATCTCGAGAAAAATAACATATGGTGGTAAAACAATTACTGTTTGGCAATTGATAGAACTTCAAATAATCATGATGATATCCAGGCAATGATCATTATATAGACATCACGTCCAAGATTAGTAGACTGACTCCTCCCGACATCTACTAATATTACTCCACACATCGACCGCTATCCAGCATGCATCTAGTGTATTAAGTTCATGGAAAAACAGAGTAATGCAATAAGAAGGATGACATGATGTAGACAAGATATATTTATGTAGAAATAGACCCCATTTTGTTATCCTTAATAGCAATGATACACACGTGTCGTTTCCATTTCTGTCACTGGGATCAAGCACTGTAAGATCAAACACATCACAAAGCACCTCTTCCCATTGCAAGATAAATAGATCAAGTTGCCCAAACAAAACCAAAATATCGGAGAAGAAATACGAGTCTGTAATCAATCATGCATATAAGAGTTCAAAGAAGACTCAAATACCTTTCATGGTTAAAAACATAGATCTGATCATAAACTCAAAATTCATCGGATCCCAACAAACACACCGCAAAAAGACTTACATCATATGGATCTCCAAGAGACCATTTTATTGATAATCAAGAGAGAGAGAGAGGAAGCCATCTAGCTACTAACTACGAACGCATAGGTATACAAAGAACTACTCACGCATCATCGTTGAGGCACCAATGGACATGATGCACCCCTTTGTGATGTGTCTAGATTGGATCTGGCATTTCTGGACTCTGTGGGGGCTGGAACTGATTTTTGTCAACTCCCCTAGGGTTTTTGGAATATTGGGGTATTTATAGAGCAAAGAGGCAGTGCGGGAGGCAAACGAGGAGGGCACAACCCACCGGGGCGCGCCTGGGTGGTTGTGCTCCCCTCACAGCTCCCCTCAAGTGTATTCCTGGCCCACTAGATGTCTTCTGGCCCAAAAAATCCCCAAAAAGTTTCACTGTGTTTGGACTCCGTTTGGTATTGATTTCCTGGGATGTAAAAAAACATGCAGAAAACAACTGGCACTTGGCACTATGTCAATAGGTTAGTACCAGAAATGATATAAAATGACTATAAACTGGTTGTAAAACATCCAAGAATGATAATATAACAACATGGAACAATCAAAAATTATAGATACATTGGAGACATATCAAGGACAAAAGTGCATTAAATGCACTGATAGGTGTCGTGCTGAGGTTGAAGCCCGACAAGCCTGTCGTGCCGCTTAACTGCCTCTTCTAATTAGCGTGACACGTCATGTGGATGGGTGTAAATAAAGCATGTTCCTTCACCAAGATGAGGACATGATTGTGCACACACATCTGGATGACGATGACCTTGTGATGAGAACCGGAATGAGCATGGGTGTACTCAAGGTGGAAGTCGACCACCTTGTACTTCTCCTCAACAAGCAACAACTCAATGGTGTGGATGGAGTTCTCCACCCAGATCGGGTTGTTGGTGTACACCGCCAAAAGCTCCATGAACCTTCTAATGGTGTCCACTACGACATGCATGATGAACTGTCGCTCGTCATTGGCAGCCGCTCGGAGCGCCATTGGAGCCGCGTAGGATACACTCTAAGAATTTGTCGTCATGGGTGTGCTTCTTGCAATACTGGGGCGTGATCGAAGGGTTGAAGAGACACAAGGGTTAAATGGTCGTTGTAATAAATGGGGGTCGGTCGGCCTATAATCATGACATCTTGTCACCGTGTTCATAGCGGAGGATTCGAGTGCAGACTTGAGCACCACACACTTGTTTTGTTTGACAACGCTTGGGCTCAAAGAGGTACCAAATTTATCGTTGGTGAGCATGTTCATGTGCAACAGCGCAGGTTACTACACGCAACTGTGCAAGCTTCCCACCTTGCTAGTTTGGCCACGTGTTGGCTAGAAGAGGGGCAAATCGTGTGTGATTGTTGGCAAAAAGCTTTGCAAAAACGAAGTGTGTGGAATGACTTCGGTCATAAGTTTACCCGTGGGTTATGAGGTCAAAGTTACACAGAAGGGTAATGATGGACACTCGAGTGTGATAATTAAATCTGCGCTCTAGAAGGCACATAGTTGAAGAAACCAACTGTGCGCAATAATGTCGATCATCATAGTCGAGTAAGCTTTACAGATTGTTTGCCATGGGATCGATAGGGGAAACACATTCGAGAATGGTAAATAAAATCTAAGTCTAATGCATATTTATGTCAAAATAGTAGTACCGATATACGAGTCTCATATGATGCCATTTCAAGGATTGTACAACAAAATCCCGAAATATTACAAGGTTCAATTCCAGAGTTATATGGATCAAATTTGAAGATTATAAGGTTCAAACTGATATTAGAAATGAAATTCAGCTCATGCAGCTGCAGACGTGTGCGCTGATCAGCTGAACATGGATATAAGACAGGTTCAAACTGATATTACCACTTGTAAGGCTTGTTTCGAAACCTCATCATTTCTGGAAAGGGATCAGCCACTGACAAGTCATGTGTGGGCTTGACATAATGACTTCCGTCTACTCTGTCAACTGAAGTTCCAAAATGAAAGTCAGATTCTTCAGAGCCTTTTCCATTCTGCCGCAGCCGCCGGCGCTGATCAAGAAACCATTCATTTTTGTGAAATAAATGTATGGCAAACCTCATTACCATGAGCACGCTTGCTCTGAAAGCAAAGAACTTGGCGAATATAATCTTTGGTAAGGTCCCATGGTAGTAGTTGAAAGTAATTTATGAGAGATGTAGATCAAGGCATTCATGTGATTGTTATATTGTGTCACATTATCCACCGCAGGGCCTAATCTTATCTGCAAAAGAAGAGAAAACATATTAGTGCCTACATGTAGTTTTGAACACTACTACATGCCTGTTTGGTTTGTAGGATTTCTAAAATACACTAATAGAGTGACGTGCCATCACTGGTACAACGAGGTGATATAGAAAAAAAAATTAACCCCTTTCTGCGATGGCATTTCGAACCGTCTCCAAGTGAGTGTGTGTGATAGGGGGTCCTTCCCACATGACCCACAAACCATTGGGGATAGGCCCTCCTGGCACACACGCTCGGCAAAATGAGGTCGTGTGCGACGGGCGAGCGATCAAATACAATTATACAGGCCCAATCGGTTCTAGCCGTAAGTGCATCCCACACAGTCAATCCCAAACAAACCGTCGGGGATAGGCCCGCCGGTCACACACGCTTGGAAAAATGAGATCATGTGCGACGAGCGGGTGATCAAATACGATTATACATACATTTGTGCTAAAAACATACTATTATATAGACCAAATTGTTTCCAGTCGTAAGTAAATCCCACATAGTAAGTCCTGGCTAAACGTTTTCGTTCATATGTACATCCCACACAGTCAATCCAAGCAATATGTTTCCATTAGTATGTACATCCCACATAGTCAATCCAAGAAATATGTTTCCGTTCGTATATACATCCCACACACTCACTCCAAGGAAAACGTTTCCGTTCGCAGGGACATCACACACAATTTTCCCCAATAAATCGTTTGTGATAGTGTTTCCATTGCAAACGATATTAACAATTTTATCATTTTCGTTATTGAATGTGTTGGTACAACAAATATTTATGTTTGTTTCCCAAACTTATACACATGCGTCTTGGCATCAAATAACTACACCGACAAGACCAATCCAGAGAAGCAACTCTTAGTGACATCATAGATCGGATCAAGAAGACCAAGACAAGATAAAGGACGTAGAGCACCACCTTCGGAAGGGCTCCCTTGCCGGGCAGGAGAGCCCGGCCGAGTTGAGGCCACCCCAGGAGCAAGTCCAAGATTTCCCCGGCAGGCTTGTCGGGTCCGCCAAGGGCAGATCTCCCTGCTAAGGTTCCACCACTCCACCGTTCCATCGCTCCACCACATCACAACTCAAATCACTTATCAATGAGGTGTCGAGCTCCCAAGTGATTATCTGGCTTCCACTAGGCACATGGTAGCCATTTGGAGGATAGACTACCTTTTTATGACACCCGTCCAGAGGCATGTCAAGCAGATAAACAGAAAATGATTAAGCGGAACGGCGGGCTTGCCAGGCTGCATCCTCAACATGACACCCAGTGGTGCATTTAATGCACTTTGTCCTAACTGCCAAAGTTAGGTTTGTAGCACTGTTAGCCATATAATTAGGAGATAAATACTATTTTGCCACTGTGGTCACCCCTTGAGCTATAAAAGGAGGTCCAAGGCAACCTAGCAAAGGATTCGGACCCTTGCATACTTGTACACACGTAGCTGCTCTCCCCGAGGCCACCCTGCCGGGCTCGAGAGCTACACATTCTTTGGATTCTTCCATCAAATCCACCAAAGTAGGAGTAGGGTTTTACACCTTGCGGCGGCCCAAACCTGGGTAAAAACCACCAGCGTCACAATCGTCGTGTTGTTTCATGGCCTCCGCTCTTTGTGCAATGTGCTCTTCCCCCTTGCCGAAACAAAAGGGGCCGATGGCCCCATAGGTGATCATGTCAACCAATGACATCTTTGGCGCGCCAGGTAGAGGAAGCGCTTGCGCGAACCAAAGGTTGTGAACAGTGCGTCGATTATCATGAACTCCATTCATGGCGCCCAAGAAGAAGACTGGCGCAGCAGATCATCCTTCCACTTCGAAGGCCCCCTCGGACGCAGCCGCTGACGCCATAGGCACTGCAACAGCGTTAGGTGAGGCAGGTGTCGCAGGTGACATGACCAGCACAGGCGGCGCTGTCGTTGTATCCCCTATGGTGGAAGCTGGAGCGAAAGATGCCGGGGGAGAGCGTCGTCAACAACATCCTGAGGGCCATAGCCCACAAGCCGCGGATGGTGGGAACATTCAGTCCTGATACGTCTCCAACGTATCTACTTTTCCAAACACTTTTGCCCTTGTTTTGGACTCTAACTTGCATGATTTGAATGAAACTAACCCAGACTGGCGTTGTTTTCAGCAGAACTGCCATGGTGTTGTTTATTGTGCAGAAAACAAAAGTTGTCGGAATGACCTGAAAATCCACGGAGATAAGTTTTGGAAAACATAAAAAATACTGGCAAAAGAATCAAGAACAGGGGGCCCACACCCTGTCCACGAGGGTGGGGGCGCGCCCTCCCCCTGGGCGCGCCCCCTGTCTCGTGGGCCCCCTGAGACTGCATCGACCTCAACTCCAACTCCATATATTCCGTTTCACGGAGAAAAAAATCAGAAAAAAGTTTCATCGCGTTTAACGATACGAAGCCGCCGCCAAGCCCTAATCTCTCTCGAGAGTGCTGATCTGGAGTCCGTTCGGGGCTCCCGAGAGGGGGATTCGTCGCTGTCATCATCATCAACCATCCTCCATCACCAATTTCATGATACTCACTGCCGTGCGTGAGTAATTCCATCGTAGGCTTGCTGGACGGTGATGGGTTGGATGAGATTTACCATGTAATCAAGTTAGTTTTGTTAGGGTTTGACCCCTAGTATCCACTATGTTCTGAGATTGATGTTGCTATGACTTTGCTATGCATAATGCTTGTCACTAGGGCCCGAGTGCCATGATTTTAGATCTGAACCTATTATGTTTTCATGAATATATGTGTGTTCTTGATCCTATCTTGCAAGTATATAGTCACCTATTATGTGTTATGATCTGACAACCCCAAAGTGACAATAATCGGGATACTTCTCGGTGATGACCGTATGATGCGGAGCATCCCACGTTCATCCCCATGTACACTCTGACTACTCTCCAAGCCCGAAGAGGACATATGACGAGACCTCGAATATACACCATTGGACACAAGGTGAACTCTCTCCTCTCCGAACCTTCACTTTCTACATGTGAGACATGGCTACTACCTCATGCATGGATCTTGCATCTACTCAGGTACAACCGAGACGACCATGGAGAATCCAAGGACCAAGGCCAAGTGTCAGTGTCAAAACCGGGGGATCTCGGGTAGGGGGTCCCGAACTGTGCGTCTAGGCGGATGGTAACAGGAGACGAGGGACACAATGTTTTTACCCAGGTTCAGGCCCTCTTGATGGAGGTAAAACCCTACATCCTGCTTGATTAATATTGATGATGTGGGTTACAAGAGTAGATCTACCACGAGATCAAGGAGGCTAAACCCTAGAAGCTAGCCTATGGTATGATTGTTGTTCGTCCTATGGACTAAAGCCATCCGGTTTATATAGACACCGGAGAGGGCTAGGGTTACATAGAGTCGGTTACAATGGTAGGAGATCTACATATCCGTATCGCCAAGCTTGCCTTCCACGCCAAGGAAAGTCCCATCCGGACACGGGATGAAGTCTTCAATCTTGTATCTTCATAGCCTTGGAGTCCGGCCGATGATGGTAGTTCGGCTATCCGGACAGCCCCTAGTCCGGGACTCCCTCAGTAGCCCCCGAACCAGGCTTCAATAACGACGAATCCAGTGCGTATGTTGTCTTAGGCGTTTGCAAGGCGGGTTCTTCTTCATGCTCCATGTGTTTTCCGTATAGTGTCCGGTTGCTTCATAAATGTTGCGCTCCTTGGCTTCCGTGTCCAATAATGGTCTTCTTCCACATGTCGCACGAATGCGAAAAGCCAGGGTATTTTTATGTTTTACCCCCTAGCTGCGCAAATAAGCTGCCTATAAGGGAGGCGAGGATCCAGATCCAAAACACATCCTCCTCCTTCTGCAAGCACTCATCGAGGCGCATCTGACACCAAACCCATTCCAACATGGACAGTCGACGCGGCTCCTCTTCTCGCGCTCCCAGCCCTAAGCTAGGAGATTGGAGGAGATGCTCAGTCCCGCACAGCGAGTTAGTGACGCTCCAAGCAGAGGGATATCTTCCCCCGGCCTTTATGGTTCCGGCTCGAGCCGGACTGGCCACCTACAAAGGTGGGAAACAGGCGGAGAGCGCCCCCAATCCCTCCAAAGGAGAGCGGGTGTGCTTCGTCTCCTACTTAATAAGGGGACTCGGATTTCCTATACATCCGTTTCTCCGGGGGCTCCTGGAGTTCTACGGACTCCAGCTTCATCACCTTACACCTGCCTCCATTTTGCACATCGCGGGCTTCGTAGCTCTGTGTGAGCTGTTCTTGGGCATTGAGCCCCATTTTGCACTGTGGAAGAGGCTGTTTTGCCTCGTACCCCGCTCTCACGAGGGGTCGATATATCAAGTGGGCGGAGCCGAAATATGGCGCATCGCCGGGACCGGATACCTGTCCGGGACCCCGAAGAAGGCGTCCGAAGATTGGCCTTCGGAGTGGTTTTATATGGAGGACGCTCCGCTGCCGGATCCAGTCCGGATCGGCCTTCCGGAGTTCAGCAACGCTCCCCTGAAGAAACGCCTAAGTTGGCGCCCACGGAGCCCTCGACGAGAAGATGATAGTAGCGTCCATTACTTGATGGGCCGGATACGGCTGCTAGCCCATTCCGGATTAACCATGATCGGAGTCATGGCCACATGCATTATGCGTGGGGTGCAGCCGCTCCAATATAGGGGCCACCCCATGTGGGACTTCAACGGAGACGACGACACCACCCGTCACGGCCGCAAGGGACCTGGCTCGGCCGACGATCTGGTGAAGATCCTGTCCGGCTTGTACAAGGGGGAGAAGGAGGACTTCCTCCGCATGAATCCTCTGAACAGATTTTCCATGAACAACCCTCGGAGCTGGGTAAGCGGTCGCATGCATATCTGAACCGTGCCTTTAAAGGCAATTGTCTTATTGTATGATTTTGACACAGGAACTGCGTCGGGATGTGGAGGGCATAAAAAGCCCAGCCCCACAACCCGAAGACCCAGAAAGGTCCCTCGATCCGGCCTCCGAAGAGGATCCGGACTTAGTGGTGGAACTGATCGACGGGGTGTACCACCAGCTCAGCATAGATAATGCTTTAGTCGCCATTATGGCTGACTACCCCGGTTTGTGTCCGGCTTCCCCGGTGAGTACGACCGAAGTCATGGAGCCGTTACTTCTTTAATGCTTACTTCTGACCACCGTGCTCCAATGGTGTTCGGCAGGAAGCACCTTTACAGCAGGAAGTCGAGCCCGCGGCGACCGGCCAACAAGGGTCAGTCCGACCCAACAGGTGGAAGAGGAGTGCGACGTGAACTGAAACGTCGCCGCAACGGTACGGAGCACCGCTATTTTTTAAGGGAAGGATTCCCAGGAGGCATATTAATGCTCATAACCTTTCCAGAAAGAGCGCTCGCCGGACAGTGTCCGGAGAGGTTGCCAATCAAGCCTCCGCCAGCCATGCTCCAACGCATGGCCCAGAAGGGGAGGCGAATACAAGGCATGAGTCGGACGCAGCTCCGACGAAGGATGCCGACAGGCTGTCCGCCACCCGGTCTGAGGTGGAGAGCGCCATGAATCACACGCGTTGCCGGACAGTTCTTCGTGACGCGTGTTTCTCCCCGGAGGCGTTAAATGCCTTTGATGCGGGAAACGCGCACCTCCGTGCCGCTCAAGATGGGTTAACCAGAGCCACGGAGCAGTATGTGAAAGACATACGTGTAAGTAATTTTAATAGTTATATATGCCAGTAGCCCCCGAGACTTAAAATGGTTAAAATAACTGATTTAAGGATCAATTTTTATGCAGGATCTTACGGAGAAGAATACCCATCTGTCCCAGGAGCTCCAAGAGTGCAAGGCCCAACTTGAGGCCGCACTGGCCGCCACAGGGGGAGCCACAGAGACCCCCGCTGGTAAGACGTACTTTGAAAAGATAATTAATTAACAAAGTGCGGCGTGAATCTGACAATAATATTGCAGAGGGCGCCGGACTAGATCCGGACAAGCAACAACTACTGCGTCAGCTAAAGGCTGGCGAGAGGGTGCTTATGAAGGTGCAGCAGGAGAGAAACAAGCTCCAAGATGCCCACACCCAGCTAGGAGAAGAGCTGAAAGGTGTTCGGGCCCAGCTGTCTGGCTCCTTGAAGGAGAATCAGCGACTTCGTCGCGGCATTTATAGTAAGTGCTTGAGCAAATTCCTTTGAAAAGAAGAATTCGGCGAGGAAGTCGTTTGACAGAAATATGTCTTTAGGTGTGCTCACAGGTCGCCCTGCGGAGGAAATGCCTGGGTCAACAGGTGACCAACTTCCCGAGCTGGTGCAATTGTTCGAACGTGTTCGGCAGGCGATGAGTGGCGTCGTTCAGGCTTTATGGCCATCCGTCTCCCTACCCGAGGGCCTTGGTGAGCTTGCTGAGAAGCTCCAGGGAGCACGGCGACGCCTCCGTTTGTGGAAGATATCGGCCTGCCGTCAGGGCGCCAGGGAGGCCTGGGCCATGGTGAAGACGCGCTACCCGAAGGCTGACCCAAACCACATGGCCGAGGTCGGACCTGCGGGGCCTGATGGGAAGGAGATCCCTGTGAGCTTGATGTATGGCCAAGTAGAACTGGCCGCGAAATATTCCCAACAGGACTGTAAATTAGACAGCCTGTTAGATGGGATTGAGGAGGAGTACAATCAGTCGGTTTGACGATGTAATTTGAAATGACATGTAAGATGCCTTCTAGCCGGATTGTAGATCGTTTGTCTTTGCGGACCGTTTCGCTTCAACCTCGGGACCCAACAGTCCGGAGTGTGTCCGAATACCCCTACGGTTATAAAAGAACCGGGGCATGCATGGAGACAAGGCGTCGGGGTCATAATTGCTTTATCAGACAAGTGCCCAACTAGTTATGTTATATTACATGGTTAGTAAGAAACATCTTCCAGGGAGAATAGTTCCGTTAAGGGTTCCTTTCCCTGGGAGGCATGCCCTAAGGTGCAATGCCGGACTGCGAAAATAGCAGAAAAAGCATCTGGGGGCTTATAAATAAGTAAGTAATAAATCATCTTTCAAGTCACCGACCGAATATTCTCTTAAGAACGCTAGCTTTCGGCTTCACCCAGTCTGAGGTACACATCCGGCTGACCCGGCAGTAACAATCGCAGAGGTGCTCCCTTTACCTCCTAGCCGAACAATCGGGAACGTAGGGGTAAGCACAGGAGCCAGGCAACCCAGCTTGGCCAAAACTTAAGTCATATCGATGCATATAATGGTGAATAAAAGGTACATGCGGAAGTATGACACATGTATTGGGCGTGAAGCCCATATTAATAAGCTTCTGGTAAAGAAGCCCCCAGGTATAATGAGTGCTAGGAGCACATCAAGTGTGTGCGAACAAAGCGCAAATCAGCCTATAAAAGGTATTGAAAAAAAGTGGGAAGAAGGAGGGGGACAAGAGACAGTAAAAAATATAAAAAGGTGGACGGGGGAGTGAGACGAACTCTGAGTCCGGTGTTTAGGCGTAGAATCTTCGGAGACGGGCTGCGTTCCATGGGTTCGGCTCGAGTCGGTTGTCAGATGCTTTACGTAGACGGTATGCTCCGCCGGTCAGGACTTGGTCGATGATGAAGGGACCTTCCCACTTGGGCTTAAGTTTGTCCTTTTTCTTGTCCGGCAGGCGTAGAACGAGTTCGCCGACATTGTAAGTTTTGGCCCGTACTTCTCTGCTTTGATATCTTCGAGCCTGCTGCTGATAGAATGCGGAACGAGCCTTTGCCACGTCCCGCTCCTCCTCTAAGGCGTCCAAACTGTCCTGCCGATCCAACTCGGCTTCTCTTTCTTCGTACATGCGCACACGAGGTGAGTCATGAATTATATCGCAAGGCAGAACTGCCTCTGCGCCATACACCATGAAAAATGGTGTGAATCCAGTAGTTCGGTTTGGCGTGGTCCGCAGCCCCCAGAGTACGGAGTCGAGCTCCTCTACCCAGTGCGTGTTAGATTCCTTGAGGGACCGCACTAGTCTGGGTTTGATGCCGCTCATGATTAGACCATTTGCTCGCTCGACTTGACCGTTAGTTTGGGGGTGATAGACTGAAGCGTAATCGAGCTTGATGCCCATGTTTTTGCACCAGAGTTTAACCTCGTCGGCAGTGAAGTTCGTGCCGTTATCAGTGATGATGCTGTGGGGGACGCCAAAACGGTGTACTACCCCGGATAGGAAGTCTATCACCGGTCCGGATTCTGCCGTTTTAACCGGCTTGGCCTCAATCCATTTGGTGAATTTGTCCACCATGACCAATAAGTATTTGTGCTTGTGGGTTCCCCCTTTAAGGGGTCCAACCATGTCAAGCCCCCAGACCGCGAACGGCCAGGTAATGGGTATAGTTTTGAGGGCGGTGGGTGGCATGTGGCTCTGATTAGCAAAGAGCTGGCAACCGACGCATCGTTGGACTAAGTCCTGAGCATCTGCCCGGGCTGTCGGCCAATAAAATCCTGTACGGAAGGCCTTGCCTACGAGTGCCCGGGCTGCAGCGTGGTGCCCGCCGAGTCCGGCGTGAATTTCAGCCAGGAGATTCCGCCCCTCCTCTTCGGAGATACACCTTTGAAGGACTCCGGTTGTGCTTTTCTTATAAAGTTCTCCCTCATGGACCTTGTAGGCTTTAGATCGCCGAACTATGCAGCGGGCCTCATTTTGGTCTTCGGGAAGTTCCTGCCGAATTAAGTAGGCTAGGAATGGTTCTGTCCACGGGGCAATTACTGCCATTATTTCGTGAGCTGAAGGTGTTATTTCGTTGGCTGAGCCGCCGATTGTGTCAGAATGGTCTGAGTTCGGTGATGCAGCTGGCTCCGGATTGTTATTTCCGGACTCCTCTTCCCATAACACGGATGGCTTGAAGAGCCGTTCCAGGAAGATGTTTGGAGGGACGGCGTCTCGTTTCGCGCCGATGCGTGCTAACACGTCTGCTGCCTGGTTATTATCCCGGGCTACATGGTGGAATTCGAGTCCTTCGAACCGAGCTGACATTTTTAGGACGGCGTTGCGGTAAGCTGCCATTTTTGGATCTTTGGCATCAAAGTCTCCATTTACTTGGGATATTGCGAGGTTTGAATCCCCGCGCACCTCTAGGCGTTGAATGCCCATGGAGATTGCCATCCGGAGGCCATGTAGAAGGGCCTCGTATTCGGCTGCGTTATTGGAGTCCATGTACATTATTTGAAGTACGTATTGGATTGTGTCTCCAGTTGGGGACGTCAGGACGACGCCAGCCCCCAAGCCAGCCAACATTTTGGATCCGTCGAAATGCATGATCCAATTGGAGTATGCGCCGTACTCTTTAGGGAGTTCGGCTTCGGTCCATTCGGCGACGAAGTCGGCCAGAACCTGCGACTTTATAGCTCGCCGTGGTTTATAGGTTATGTCAAATGGTAAGAGCTCAATAGCCCATTTTGCAATCCTGCCCGTTGCGTCGCGATTGTTTATAATATCGTTGAGAGGTACTTCGGAGGCCACCGTTATGGAACACTCTTGAAAGTAGTGTCGCAGCTTCCGGGATGCCATGAACACCGCATATGCTATCTTTTGATAATGTGGGTACCGGGACTTGCATGGAGTTAGAACAGTGGATACGTAGTACACTGGTTTTTGAAGAGGGAATCTGTGCCCTTCTGTCTCTCGCTCGACGACGAGTACCGCGCTGACAACTTGATGTGTTGCTGCGATATATAATAACATAGGTTCGCCCAGGTTGGGCGCGGCCAGGACCGGATTTGTTGCCAGTATGGCCTTTATTTCTTCGAGTCCGGCTGTGGCAGCATCCGTCCATTCGAAATGTTCGGTGCGCCGGAGGAGGCGGTAGAGGGGCAGAGCCTTTTCTCCCAAACGGGAGATGAAGCGACTTAAGGCCGCTACGCATCCGGTTAGTTTTTGTATTTGCTTGAGGTCTTTTGGAATATCCAATTGTGACAGAGCTCGGATTTTGGCCGGGTTTGCTTCAATTCCTCTACCGGATACGATGAAGCCCAAGAGCTTTCCGGCTGGTACGCCGAAGACGCATTTTTCCGGATTGAGCTTAATGTCATATGCTCGGAGGTTGTCGAATGTCACCCTCAAGTCTTCTACTAGAGTTTCGACGTGTTTGGTCTTGACGACCACATCGTCTACGTATGCCTCTACTGTTTTGCCTATCTGGGTAGCCAGACATGTTTGAATCATGCGCTGATATGTTGCGCCGGCGTTTTTGAGTCCGAAGGGCATTGTGTTGAAGCAGAATGGCCCATATGGAGTAATGAATGCCGTTGCGGCCTGGTCTTTCTCCGCCATCTTGATTTGATGGTATCCGGAGTATGCGTCGAGGAAGCACAATGAATCGTGCCCTGCGGTAGCATCGATGATTTGGTCGATGCGAGGGAGGGGGAAAGGGTCCTTTGGACAGGCCTTGTTAAGGTCTTTAAAATCGACGCAGAGGCGCCAGGATTTGTCCTTTTTTGGTACCATTACTAGATTGGCTAGCCAGTCCGGATGTTTTATATCTCTGATGAATCCGGCTTCTAAGAGTTTGGCTAGCTCTTCTCCCATTGCCTGTCTTTTGGGTTCGGAAAATCGCCGAAGAGCTTGTTTGACCGGCTTGAATCCTTTTAGGATGTTTAGGCTGTGCTCTGCCAGCCTGCGTGGGATTCCTGGCATGTCTGAAGGGTGCCAGGCAAAAATGTCCCAATTTTCCCGAAGGAATTCTCGTAGTGCGGCTTCGACATCAGGACTTAATTGTGCCCCAATGGAGGCCGTCTTTGTGGGGTCCGTTGGATGGACCTGAAATTTGACTATTTCGTCTGCTGGTTTAAAAGAGGTGGACTTGGACCTCTTATCGAGTATCACATCGTCCCTATCCACCATGGAGCGCAGCGTAGTTAGTTCCTCTGCCGCTAGGGCTTCGGACAATGCCTCTAGGGCCAGTGCGGCTGTCTTATTTTCAGCGCGGAGTGCTGTATCTGGATCACTGGCAAGAGTGATTATCCCATTGGGTCCGGGCATTTTGAGCTTCATGTACCCGTAGTGGGGTATAGCTTGGAAGATTGTGAATGCCTCTCGCCCTAACAAAGCGTGATATCCGCTGCCGAATGGGGCCACTTGGAACGTGACCTCCTCGGACCTGTAATTGTCCGGTGAGCCGAACACTACATCTAGTGTGATTTTTCCTGTGCAGCGTACTTCTCGACTAGGGATTATCCCTCTGAAGGTTGTGCTGCTTCGCTCGATGCGGCTCCAGTCAATATCCATTTTTTGAAGGGTTTCCTCGTAGATGAGGTTTAATCCGCTGCCGCCATCCATGAGTACCTTGGTAAGGCGAAAGCCGTCCACTATCGGACTGAGGACCAATGCGGCTGGTGCTCTAGCTGTTCGGAATTTAGGTTCGTCGCTGGCGTTGAAGGTGATAGCCGTGTCACTCCATGGATTTGCTGTTGCTACTTGGTAGACTTCGGCGAGGCTGCGGATTGTTCGTTTTCGCATGTTATTTGATGCGAAAGTCTCGAAGACTGTTAATACCGTACCGGTACTGCTGGGCTGTTTGCCCGGGGCTAAAAAGCCTTCGCCACTTTTGGCCACCTGCCGTAGTATCCAACATGCTCGAAGGCTGTGTGTTGGAGTGGCGCCCTCCGTACTGTGGATTTTGCAGGGTCCGTTGAGCCAGCCCTCCAGTACGGTTCCATGCCCTTTAGGGGGTCTTTGCTTTTTGGTTTTTAACCCAGGTGCTTGAGTATGGCGCACCCTTTTACTTCGGACTAGGGTTGTGGTCAAGGCCGGACTGTCCCAAAACCTAGTTTCGGTGTTCCTGGCACTCTCTACCGCACAGTATTTTTGTACGATAGTCGCTAGGTCGATGAAGCGTGTAACTTCGCGACGACTTATGGCGTTCATGATTCCCTTGTCCGTGCAATTATTGCAGAAAATTGAAATCGCGCTTTCTTCACAGCAGTCCTTTATCCTGTTCATAACCAGGAGGAATCTGGCCCAGTAATGATGTACTGTTTCATCGGGCTCTTGCTGTATTCGAGATAGATCGCTTATGTTTGGGTGGGCGGGTGGAATCAAGTTCGGAACCCCGCCCGATCTGAGGCTCAAAGGCCAAGAAGTTTCCGGATTTGGAAGCTTGACTTGCTGGATGCTTTCCAACGAATCTAGTCCGATGCCTGACTCTAAGTTCAGTATTTGATTAGCGCCTGTCCCTTCGCGGGAATCCGGCTTGGAGGGATCGGGAATCCGGACATGGTTGGTTTTCAACGTAGGAGAAGGGTTGCCGCATTGTTCCTCTACCACCACAACATGGTGGGTGGCCTGAGGAGAGTTAATCTCTCTCAGATTGGATTTAAGCCCAATCTGATCGTAGTCTGTGGCGACTCCCAGGGCGGCGATGCGATCCAAGAGCTCGTTTACAGAGGAGAGCTCAATCGGATCTAACTGCTCGGCGAATTTTGGGCTGACGTGAAGATCGCTTTTGATGACCTGAGAGGTCATCATCGGAGCGGTGGCCGAACAGGTAGTCATAAGAAAACCACCTAGCCGGACAGTTTGGCCGGCGGCCAAAGCTCTCTTGACAACGGTACTGTCTTTAAAGACGGGAGAAGGCATCCTTCCTGATCGCAACGACACAGAGGAACTCTCAATGAAAGCACCAATGTCGGTGTCAAAACCGGCAGATCTCGGGAAGGGGGTCCCGAACGGTGCGTCTAGGCGGATGGTAACAGGAGACAAGGGACACGATGTTTTTACCCAGGTTCGGGCCCTCTTGATGGAGGTAAAACCCTACGTCCTGCTTGATTAATATTGATGATGTGGGTTACAAGAGTAGATCTACCACGAGATCAAGGAGGCTAAACCCTAGAAGCTAGCCTATGGTATGATTGTTGTTCGTCCTATGGACTAAAGCCATCCGGTTTATATAGACGCCGGAGAGGGCTAGGGTTACACAGAGTCGGTTACAATGGTAGGAGATCTACATATCCGTATCGCCAAGCTTGCCTTCCACGCCAAGGAAAGTCCCATCCGGACACGGGACGAAGTCTTCAATCTTGTACCTTCATAGCCTTGGAGTCCGGCCGATGATGGTAGTTCGGCTATCCGGACACCCCCTAGTCCGGGACTCCCTCACCAAGCATGGAAGAGAAGGAGGAAGAGAACCTGGCCGCTCCAGAACAAGCGGTACTACCGCCCACTCCAAGCGGTACTACCGCTGAGGCCACCCAACCGGAACAATCGGTCGACTACCGCCCAACAACCGGTCCACCTTCTGTGATCGAGCGGTGCAAGGTCGGTACTGCACCGGATGTACCGTTAATTACCAAATGACCGGTACTACCGCCCCGACAACCGGTACAACCGCTGGCCCCTCCGACATCCATCTCTAGAAGCCAGCGGCTCACCTCCCAGCGGTAGTATCGCCTTCCACGTACGGTACTTCCGCCCTGCATGAGTTACCAGCAGTACAACCGCCCCCATGACCGGTACAACCGGCCTGTCTGCGCACAGTGTAACGGGCCGAGCCCATGTACACCTTCGCACTCACTTACCCCTTCGTGGCTCTAGACTATATATACTCCTCCACCTCCTCCTAGTTAGGGTAGCATTGGTTTAGCTCATATTTTGTGTGAGAGCCTTGCTCATCAACTTGGTTACTTCTCCTCGGAGCTCACGACTTCTTCAGAGAAGATCCCCCAAGCGTATTCAAGACCCCTTTCTAGGGAAGACCATCAAGACCTCCGTACGGAGAAGAACGGTTCCTTTGTATCCTTACCTTTGTTGATTATGGATCATGTGTTACTCTTTGCTTTCGGTGATCTAGCACTCGTGTGATTGATTCCATGTTGGTTTAGTGATTCTCTCTCGTTTTCCCCGTGTTTCCCCTTTGTGCTTCCGCATGTTCTTTGTGATTCCTCGTAGGATCCACTCCAGACGTGAAAGATTGTCCACATAGGGTTCCGCCCTACATCATCTTTGTATCATGAGCCACGTTGATCACGTTTTTTGAGCCCCTACCCCGTGTTTTCTAGCTTGATTTTGTTGTTTTCGTCCTAAATCCAAAAATCCCCACCAAAAATAGCCCCAATTTTTTTTGTGATTTGTTGGTTTGATGATGTTTTGTTGATTTTGATCCATGGATTTGGTTGGTTTCAAGTGGATCTAGCTTTCCCCCAAGTTTCCCCACTTCCCATCCAAGAAATCTCTCCAATTTTGCCCCCGAAATCATCAATTTCCGCCCCAAATCGCGCCCGATTGACTGCGAAGAATCCCGACACGAGTGGTACAACCTCCCATCCAAGCGATACTACCACTAAGCACCACAAGCGGTACTACCGCCCCCCCCCCCCAAGCGGTACTACCGCCCATGCCAGTTTCAACATTCCGAGTTTCACCATTTTCATCATAACTTCCACATCCGGAGTCCGATTTTAGGGTTCTTTAGCTCGTTGAGTAGCTATTGACATCCCCCATCCATCTAGATAGGTTCCAACACCACTTGACTCCATCAAATTTTCCAAAATTTGGAATGTTTTCCTAGGCCCTCCACCATATCATCCGCATTACCACCACCGATCACCGCAACCTAACCCATCTTGATCAACTCAAACAAGCTCAACCTAGCCCTTAACATTAGTGGTTGCTTGAGTAGTGATTCAAGTCTCCTAAGGTGTTTCGGCTACTTAGGGACAATATCTTCTTCATCAACCACCACCACCACTTCCGCATAGACGTGGCCGCCATACATTTCCACCAGCCAAACCTAACCCAATTTTGTTTGAGTTGTGGCTTGTGTCTCCTAAGGTGTTTCAGCTACTTAGGGACGGCAACTTCAACTCCAACACATGTATAGCCCGTCACTCCACTTCCGCATTGCCAAGTGCAAACCACCACCGCTTTCCACTACCACCATTTGACATTTGTCATTTGAGATTTTGAGTTCGCGGTTTTTCCGTTTCCTAAGGTGTTTCGGCTACTTAGGGACGAGTCTCCATCATCTTGGTTTCTCAATCAAGAACAACACTACTCATCATCGCCGGATGGTAACCTCCATATCATCTTGGTATCCTGGTATCCCTCCATTGTATATTCCCCTTGTCATTGAATTGTTAACCCCTAGCCCATTTTGCGTTACTTGCCTATCGAGACTAGCCATTTGAGTATTGCCGGCAACGTGACTTGTGCACATTAGTGATCATACTTCCCATAGCATACATACCATATCATCGTGGTGCATATATTGGTATCATATCTTGTGTCACAAGTTTGTTCCCACATATACACAATTGCTATCTTGGTTTGTGCATTGTGCAAAAGTGGCCATAGAGAAAAAAAGAATAGAAATAAAGCTTTTAAGCAAAAGAAAAAGAGAGAGCAAAGAAGCTTGTTAGGAAGTGCCATAGCATAATACCACATTGCATATAAGATTGTCATATCTGATCATCTTGGATCATCTTGAGAGAAACACTGGGAACCATACATACATAGCATACTTGGGATAGAAAGTTTATCCATTTTGCATCTTATAGGTTGTGCACAAGTGTCGTATCCTCCTATTATGCAATCGTGCTAGCGTCTCTCTTGAGTTGTGCAACACGAGCATTTTCTGTGGATTCCACATTTTGTGCTCATTCCTTGGTTGCACGACCCCATTTATCTATCCGTGTGTGTGTGTCCATGTGCCACATATTGCTATTGGTCTACTTGTTTCGCTTGCGAATTTGTGAATCTCTTTCAACATTATTGACTCTTGCTAACATTTTGCATTAAATTTTTGTGCCACTATCCTCACCGAGCTCCACCATAAGCTTTACTTGTGTAGGTGAACTTGAGTGAACTTGATTCATTGTCCGCATTTGAGTGAACTTGATTCATTGTCAACATCGATCAATGTACATTGGTATAAGTTCTTCTATTTCTCCCACTCATATTTGCTCGAGTCTTGTGATGGATAGGCAAGACATTTCATCTCCGGTCTATGACAACAACGATGGCGTGAACAACTACATCACCAAAGCGTCCATCTTCGGTCTACAACGACAAATGCAAGGCGCGCAATCAAGATTGAGAGGACGCATCGAGAACATCTCCATCGACATTCATCACTCCGAAGTAAGGAGAAGGGACTACATCGACAAGAAGCTTGCCGCACATAAAGAGGAGCAAGATGCAAGGATGAAGGAGATTAGAGCCTTGATCAAGTCTTCTTCCCCTTCGTCATCTTCAAGGCGGCGACATTCAAGGCACAAGTCTTTGGAGCACAGAAACGATGCAAGTGCAAATCGTCCTCGTCCACATCTACATGGCGACCACCATCACGTTCGTGATCAACATCGTCATGAAGGTCAAGTCACCTCCAAGCATCATGTGCACGACGACAACAAACGCCATGGAGATCAAGCACGACAACGACATCATCATCATGAAGATGCTCCACAAGCACAAATGTACAAGTCCCAACAAGACCTATGTCACGCCAAGTAGAAGCTTCATGAGCAAAAGAGAAGACCGCGAGACGACCACCACCAAGACGGCGCTACGGCTACAACAACAACTTCGGCATCTTTGCCAAGTGCTATCAAGGCATCTTCGCCTTTGGATGTACGGCATCTTCGCCTACTTCCCACGTGTACGCCTACATCGACTTCATCAAGTCCAAGGTGACCACCTACAAGCAAGGGCGACACTTCCATCTTTGGAAGCCCCTCAAGGAAGATGGCCGAGCATGGGAAATTCCCTTCGGTCATGGAGACGAACTATGAGGTGCCACATCATATGGGCCTCCAACACCACGACAGTGACAAGACAGTCGAGCAAGGGTGATGAGGACATCAATACCATTGTTACACCCACAACCCCTGCTGCTATACATACTGGACCAATTACTAGAGCTCGCGCACGCCAACTAAATTACCAGGTACTTTTGTTTCTTGGTAATGATTCTAATGTTCATGAGAATATGATGCTGCCTAAATTGGATACATTTGTTTTGCTTACAAATGAAGGGCCTAGCTTGGAGAAGGATGAACATTGGAGCAAGAGAAAGCATGGAGATGATGGCATGCGCAAGGGGAACAAGAACGGAGTTACGAGTGATGATTTCAGGTCTTTGAAGCCACCATAACGAGTGCATGAAGCCTTGGACAAAATATACAAGATGCCACTTCATAAATTTCGTCCAGAGGCTATTATAGGTGCTGCGTCACCTTTTTATTGGGCCAGGCCCATGTAATTTCGAAATACATTAGTATAGGCTATTTTTAGAGTCCGTATGTGTGGGGAAACAAGAGATAGGGTTGATTTCGGACCCCTCCACCAAGGGCCACGAAATTCCCCCTCTCTTCCTCCATATATACAGCCCTTAGGGCACCGTTTAGACTTTGGGTTTTGTTTAGATTAAAGTTCGCCATAGCTGCAACTTCGCGTACTTCGTTTGTGTTCAACGACCAGACAAAGGCGTCACAGAACCCCACCTTGATCAATAAAGCTTTCATCTTATATTCGCAATATCCAGATTGCAATCTCAGTTTCTTGCTTGTTCTTCGTTTGCTCGCAGGAAACAGACCCTCGTGGTCAGGTTGATCGTGCTCCGGCGTGGTCAATAACCTCTCGGAGTTGGTTTAGCGATTGCTAAGGCGCGACGTCCTCGCACGTTCGTAGTCGGATCGTCAAAGTCGACTTCCACCAAAGCGAAATCCATCATCTCATCGAAAGACGGGACACCTCCGCCTCTATCAAGTGGTATCAGATTTCCAGGTTGCTCGGTGAGATTTTACAGTTTTTCGTAGTTTAGATCGAGTCTTTTCTTCATACCTATAGTCCACGAAAAAGCCACAAAAAAATTAGGGTTAGTTCATCATATCCGAACCAGTCTGAGCCATTGCATAATCTTTTTAGGGTTTTGCTTTGTTGAATTTGCGGTTGCATCGTCGTGTCTAGTTGCTGGTCTTAGAGTCTAGTCTTTTAGAGTTTCGAGTTCTGGTCATAAGTTGTCACGCCGCCGCCGCACCATCATCATCGCCCCTGCCATCTACCACCACCGCTTATCCGCCACCGCTTCGAATCCGTATCCATATACCACCACCGCTGTCATATACCACCACCGCTGCCATCTACCACCATATATCCACCACCAATCCGAGTTCTTGTCATATTAGGTTTGTTTTCGAGATCCATCTAGATTCCGATTCGTGTTTCCTTGCCGGAGTAGGTTTCGAAAAAAACAGAGTCCGGAAACCACCCCCGTTTAGGCCCAAAATTTTCCAAAAACGCACTTGTCGAAAAAATTTCTGGCTATCCTATTTTTAGGTGTTTCTAAGCGTATTGAGACAGTCGCCGTTATAGAAAGTTTTTTTTGACCCGTTTCCAGTTTTTGGGTCCGGGCAATCGAAAAAAAAATTGGTCAAAAATATTTCGTGCCCATCCTGTCAGTTTGACCTGGGAAGAGTTTTGAGACACTCGCCATTATAGTGATTTTTCACAAAAAAAACAGCGCAAAAAAAAAGAGCGAAAAAAATCCAGAGTGTGCTTTTCCCTTGTTTACGTGCAGCGTCGTGATTTTGTTAGTGTTCTAGGCTCGCGTCTCTAGTACAGTCTAGCCTAGGACCAGCACAGTACCGTCGTTGAGCGTTTATTCAACTTTGCATCTCTGAATTGATTATTGCTGATCCTTTTTTTGCTACCATATTATAAGCCTTCCCAGCTCCACATACATCTACGTCGTGCGTTTGACTCTCCCTGGTAATCGCTCTATCCAAGCTTTGAGAGTTTTGACTACAACGGTTGCCGATCACCACCTGTTGCTGGGTAAGAACTGGTAAGTATTTGAGATTTTCTTGACGGGTTTGTGATACACCACCATCACTTCTTAGTAGTCTGTAGGATCATATTCTTGTGTGTTTCTATTTGCTGCTAACCATGGTAGGATCACAAGCCGATGAGACTGATTGGGAGAACCTGACGAACAAACAGCTACATGATAAATTTCAGCAAATGATGAGTGGACAGGTGCAAGATGTGCTAAACAGATTTGACGAGGCCATGGAGAAGATAGATGGCATTGAGAAGACGTTCGAAACAAAGCTTGATAGCAAGTTTAATGAATTGCTCGCGTGTTTTCCACCACCACCGCCGGCTGCACCTATCGCACCTCTGCAACAACAACAACAACGCCTCCTTCCGAATCAGTATGGACGAGCGAAGCGTGTTCCTATTGAGGATGGCCAAACTTCTGGTGCTGCTGTTCCTGTTGTTGATGCTTCTTTGGCTCGTGCTACTGCTGCTGCTGGTACCCAGGAGGATGATGAGTATGCGGGCGATTATGAGGATGAGGTTGATCAAAATCCGAACTACGTGCAGCCACCAGCACCACCACCAGCAGGTCGACCTCAGGTATATATTCGTAATGGTAGGCCTGCACCACCACCTCAGGTACGAGATGATGTCCATATTCCTAAACTGAAATTGAATATTCCACCATTTGAGGGTAGATATGTTCCTGATATATATCTTACTTGGGAGTTAGAAACTGAACAACGTTTTACATGTTTACAATATCCCGAGGAGAGACGGGTTGCTGCTGCTGTTTGTGCTTTCACTAGTTTTGCATGTGTCTGGTGGTCTGAACATTGTAGATTATATCCTATTCCAACTACTTGGGCTGCTTTGAAAACTGCTATGCGTACGCGTTGGGTTCCACCATATTATCAACGTGAATTGCTTCAAAAATTGCAGCGTTTAAGACAAGGGAAAAATTCTGTAGAAGAATATTATCAGGAATTACAAACTGGCATGATTCGATGTGGTATTGTTGAGGAGAATGAAGCTATGCTTGCACGTTTTCTGGGTGGATTAAATAGAGAGATTCAGACCATTCTAGAGTATAAGGAGTATACTAATATCACTCGTTTATTCCATCTTGCTTGTAAAGCTGAACGTGAAGTGCAGGATCGACAAGCATTGGCGCGAACTAACTTTTCTGCAGGCCGACCTTCATCATGGACACCGCGTGCATCTTCTACTTCAACTGCACCAGCACCTCAATCAGGTGCCTCCTCCAGCCGTGATACAAGAAAACAGGCACAACCACCATTATCTGCCAAGAGCGCACCTGCCGGGCCTGCACAGAGTTCTTCTTCTTCCATGGCATCAACAGGGCACACAAGTGATATTATTTGTCGTCGTTGTAAGGGAGGAGGTCATTATGTGAGAGAATGCAAATCTCCGCGTGTGATGATTGCTACCGAGGGTGGTGGATATGAGTCCGCTAGTGACTATGATGAGGAGACTTTGGCTCTTATTACACGTGAAGAACATGGTGGAGATGATTCTGATCATGAGACGCAATACATGGCTCCTGAAGACGCTGACAGGTATGAATGTTTAGTTGCTCAACGTGTTTTGAGTGTGCAGGTCACACAAGCTGAGCAAAATCAGAGGCACAATTTGTTCCATACCAAGGGAGTTGTGAAGGAACGTTCTGTGCGCGTCATAATAGACGGAGGGAGGTGCAACAACTTGGCTAGCATGGAGATGGTGGAGAAGCTTTCTCTCACCACAAGACCACATCCACATCCTTACTACATCCAATGGTTCAACAACAGCGGCAAGGTTAAGGTAACACGTACTGTTCGTGTGCATTTTAGTATCTCTACATATGCTGATTATGTTGATTGTGATGTGGTACCTATGCAAGCATGTTCCTTATTACTTGGTAGACCATGGCAATTTGATAAAAATTCTGTACACCATGGTAGAAACAATCACTATACTCTTGTTCATAAGGATAAAAATATTACTTTGCTTCCTATGACTCCTGATTCCATTTTGAAAGATGATATTAATAGAGCTAATAAAGCAAAACAGGAGAAGAATAAGAGTGAAAATCAGATTGTGGCAAAAGAATTTGAGCAACAAATGAAGCCTAATAATAAACCATCTAGTGTTGCTTCTGAAATTAAATTGAAAAGTGCATGTTTATTTGCCACCAAATCTGATATTGATGAGCTAGATTTCAGCAAATCTGTTTGCTATGCTTTTGTGTGCAAAGAGGCATTATTTTCATTCGAGGACGTGCCTTCCTCTTTGCCTCCTGCTGTCACTAACATTTTGCAGGAGTTCGCTGACGTCTTTCCACAAGACGTGCCACCGGGATTACCGCCTATTCGAGGGATTGAGCATCAGATTGACTTAATTCCCGGTGCTTCACTGCCAAACCGTGCACCATACCGTACCAATCCAGAGGAGACGAAGGAGATTATGCGTCAAGTACAAGAGCTTCTCGACAAAGGTTATATACGCGAATCCCTTAGTCCTTGTGCTGTTCCTATTATTCTAGTGCCGAAAAAGGATGGTACATCACGTATGTGTGTTGATTGTAGAGGCATTAATAATATTACTATTCGTTATCGTCATCCTATTCCTAGGCTAGATGATATGCTTGATGAATTGAGTGGCTCTACAATATTCTCCAAAGTTGATTTGCGTAGTGGATACCATCAAATTCATATGAAATTGGGAGATGAATGGAAAACAGCATTTAAAACTAAGTTTGGATTATATGAGTGGTTAGTCATGCCTTTTGGGTTAACTAATGCACCTAGTACTTTCATGAGATTAATGAACGAAGTTTTACGTGCTTTCATTGGACGATTTGTGGTAGTTTACTTTGATGACATATTGATTTATAGCAGATCTTTGGAAGAACATTTGGAACATTTACGTGCTGTTTTTATTGCTCTACGTGATGCACGTTTGTTTGGTAACCTTGGGAAGTGCACCTTTTGCACCGACCGAGTATCTTTTCTTGGCTATGTTGTTACTCCACAGGGAATTGAAGTTGATAAAGCCAAGATTGAAGCTATTGAGAGTTGGCCGCAGCCCAAAACGGTCACACAAGTGAGGAGTTTTCTTGGCCTCGCTGGATTCTATAGGCGTTTTGTGAGAGATTTCAGCACCATTGCTGCACCTCTCAATGAGCTTACAAAGAAAGATGTGCCTTTTCTTTGGGGTACCGCACAGGAAGAAGCCTTCACGGTATTGAAAGATAAGTTGACACATGCTCCTTTACTCCAACTTCCTGATTTTAATAAGACTTTTGAGCTTGAATGTGATGCTAGTGGAATTGGATTAGGAGGTGTGTTATTACAAGATGGCAAACCTGTTGCATACTTTTCTGAAAAATTGAGTGGGCCTAGTCTGAATTATTCTACTTATGATAAAGAATTATATGCTCTTGTTCGGACTTTAGAAACATGGCAACATTATTTATGGCCCAAAGAATTTGTTATACATTCTGATCATGAATCTTTGAAACATATTAAAAGTCAAGCTAAACTGAATCGTAGACATGCTAAATGGGTTGAATTCATTGAGACTTTCCCTTATGTCATTAAACACAAGAAGGGAAAAGAAAATGTTATTGCTGATGCATTGTCTCGTCGCTATACTATGCTTTCACAACTTGACTTCAAAATATTTGGTTTGGAGACCATCAAAGATCAATATGTGCATGATGCTGATTTTAAAGATGTAATGCAGAATTGTAAAGAAGGAAGAATGTGGAACAAGTTTGTCGTTAACGATGGATTTGTGTTTCGTGCTAACAAGCTATGCATTCCAGCTAGCTCCGTTCGTCTTTTGTTGTTGCAGGAGGCGCATGGAGGAGGATTAATGGGACACTTTGGCGTGAAGAAGACGGAGGACGTACTTGCTACACATTTCTTTTGGCCAAAGATGAGACGGGATGTTGAGCGTTTTATTGCTCGCTGCACTACATGTCAAAAAGCTAAGTCACGACTCAATCCTCATGGTTTATATATGCCTTTGCCTGTACCTAGTGTTCCTTGGGAGGATATATCTATGGACTTTGTTTTAGGTTTACCTCGAACAAAGAAGGGGAGGGATAGCATATTTGTTGTCGTGGATAGATTCTCGAAAATGGCACACTTTATACCATGTCATAAAAGCGATGATGCTGTTAATGTTGCTGATTTGTTCTTTCGTGAAATTATTCGCTTGCATGGTGTGCCAAATACTATTGTTTCAGATCGTGATACTAAATTTCTTAGCCACTTTTGGAGATGTTTATGGGCTAAGTTGGGGACTAAACTGCTTTTTAGTACTACTTGTCACCCCCAAACTGATGGCCAAACTGAAGTAGTCAATAGAACATTGTCTACTATGCTTAGGGCTGTTTTGAAGAGTAATAAGAAAATGTGGGAGGAATGCTTGCCTCATATTGAATTTGCTTATAATCGTTCATTGCATTCTACTACTAAGATGTGCCCTTTTGAAGTTGTGTATGGTTTCCTACCTCGTGCACCTATTGATTTGTTGCCTCTTCCATCTTCGGAGAAGGTTAATTTTGATGCTAAACAACGTGCTGAATTGGTTTTAAAAATGCATGAGTTAACTAAGGAAAACATTGAGCGTATGAATGCTAAATATAAACTTGCTGGAGATAAGGGTAGAAAACATGTTGTGTTTGCACCTGGAGATCTTGTTTGGTTACATTTGCGTAAAGATAGATTTCCTGATTTGCGCAAATCAAAGCTAATGCCACGTGCTGATGGTCCCTTTAAGGTGTTAGAGAAAATAAATGATAATGCATACAAACTTGAGCTGCCTGCAGATTTTGGGGTTAGTCCCACTTTTAACATTGCAGATTTGAAGCCTTATTTGGGTGAGGAAGATGAGCTTCCGTCGAGGACGACTTCATTTCAAGAAGGGGAGGATGATGAGGACATCAATACCATTGTTACACCCACAGCCCCTGCTGCTATACATACTGGACCAATTACTAGAGCTCGCGCACGCCAACTAAATTACCAGGTACTTTCGTTTCTTGGTAATGATTCTAATGTTCATGAGAATATGATGCTGCCTAAATTGGATACATTTGTTTTGCTTACAAATGAAGGGCCTAGCTTGGAGAAGGATGAACATTGGAGCAAGAGAAAGCATGGAGATGATGGCATGCGCAAGGGGAACAAGAACGGAGTTACGAGTGATGATTTCAGGTCTTTGAAGCCACCATAACGAGTGCATGAAGCCTTGGACGAAATATACAAGATGCCACTTCATAAATTTCGTCCAGAGGCTATTATAGGTGCTGCGTCACCTTTTTATTGGGCCAGGCCCATGTAATTTCGAAATACATTAGTATAGGCTATTTTTAGAGTCCGTATGTGTGGGGAAACAAGAGATAGGGTTGATTTCGGACCCCTCCACCAAGGGCCACGAAATTCCCCCTCTCTTCCTCCATATATACAGCCCTTAGGGCACCGTTTAGACTTTGGGTTTTGTTTAGATTAAAGTTCGCCATAGCTGCAACTTCGCGTACTTCGTTTGTGTTCAACGACCAGACAAAGGCGTCACAGAACCCCACCTTGATCAATAAAGCTTTCATCTTATATTCGCAATATCTAGATTGCAATCTCAGTTTCTTGCTTGTTCTTCGTTTGCTCGTAGGAAACAGACCCTCGTGGTCAGGTTGATCGTGCTCCGGCGTGGTCAATAACCTCTCGGAGTTGGTTTAGCGATTGCTAAGGCGCGACGTCCTCGCACGTTCGTAGTCGGATTGTCAAAGTCGACTTCCACCAAAGCGAAATCCATCATCTCATCGAAAGACGGGACACCTCCGCCTCTATCAAAGGGCCATCCCCTTCGACCACGGCGACGAGTGCGAACCTCTTCAACAACATGAAGACGGCTCCCACATTAGACTCATACTCTGAGTCAAGCTACGCGACCGCACATGGAGACATTTGCACCTACATCTCTCCAACACCCACATATGTTGAGATGCCCCAAGTGCCATGTGAGGAGAGCCACCACCACATGAGTGACATGAGTGACTCCACCATACATGACACTGAGAGCATTTCCTATGAGAGGATGAGTGTGACCACCACTAGCCCTACACATGAGAGCATGCCACACATCCTATGTGAGGTTGAGCGCCATTTGAGTGACTCCACCAACCATATGAGTGAGAGCATCCTTGAGGGAGTGGGTGAGCCACAACACTTAGATAGTGAGGTAGTTGACACGGCATGTGAGGCCACTATGATTTCTAACGACTTAACCTCTACTCCTAGTGTGTTTTCTTCTTTGGTGCAAGGTCTCCTACATGACAACATGCCTATCCTCGACGAGTCCATCCCTCCAATGGGAAAACCGATGGCCATGGTGGATAATGATGCACCCCCACATGGTTCCATCAAGATGAAGATGACGACGAGTGGATCTTCAACACCTCACCTACAACACATGAGCGACGCTCCGAAGGTAACATAGGTGACGGTGCTTCTCTTGTCCCACTAGTGGACTCTCTTGACATCAATTGCTCCCATGATGTTGACCCACTTATTCCCATGCTTCATGCTAGTGAGACTTCTTCATGCCTTGACTTACCTATTTATGATGAATATGATGATGAGCATGTTGAGTTGCCTAGTTGTGATGCTATGCTCCATAGAATATCATGTGAAAATTCTTTTGGTCACATCATGATTGGCAAACCATTGAACTTGTCATATGCTATGAGTGAGATCTCCCATATTGCATCATTACAATCTCAACATAGTAACTATGCATGCCCCATTAAAATCAATCCCATTTGCACTTATGGCATAGATGACGAGATGATGGTCATTGGCTTTTTCTTCTCTTGTGATGATATTGTCATGCTTCCTTTACATGATTTGCACAATTCATCTACTATGCCATGCCATGATCGCATTGTTCCAAATATGCAATGTTTTGGATGTTGTCAATATTCTCCATGTGATGTTGCTACTCATGCTCATGAGGAGACCTCCATAGTTTCCTCTTACATACTAGTAGATCTTGATGCATCTAATACTTTGCATGATTCCCATAATTGCGTGCACCATATGCATTCCATGAATAACAATGCTCTAGATATTTCTCATGATGCATTACATCCTTTGAGTCTCCATTATGCCATACATAACAACAAGCCTCTCATGATGGATGACATGTTTCTATATCACGCATCTCATTTATTTGAGCATTGGATATTTTGTGCTAACCAACACATGCACGTGCGCATCATGATGGATGATGTGTACATATACTATGCACACACAATTTTCTCTTTGTCTTTGTTTTGTGTAGGTACTTATGAACACTCATCAACCTCACAATCCCATGAGTTGATGAAACGAGCTCTTGAGAGCAACGACGACTTGGGATCCCGTGGACTATCCTTACCACCGTTCCCTTCGCGCAAGGACTACGCACATCTCTTTTACTTGGCTCTCACACGGCTATGGGCTATTTACCATTTGTCCCCTCATGCTCATTTTACCGTGTTCAATTTGCATGTTATACTTGCTTCTATGCCTTTGCCATGCAATTGTGACCCTTGCTTGCATATACCCATGATTGACCCCATGTGTATTTGCATGCTTGGTGGAGATCCATGTTGCTATTGCCATGTTTATCATGTGACCCATGCTATCGATGCTTGTTGTGTTGGGAGAGTCATGATGACCCATTGCTATTTACATATGGCTTCTCACCAATACATTCATGCTATTTTCCTCACATCTTGTTTTCATGCTTGTGCTATGTCATGTGAATTATTCATGCACACTATTTTCACCAATGACATGCTTGCCATTATTCCGTCTAGCATGTTGCATATTCGCACTACTATATTGCTTGACTTGATCACTATGATTGCTTGCTATGTTGCATCACCCATGTTCCACTATTACTTGCTTTCTTGGGTTGATGACATATATGCTCATGCCTCTCACATGATATATCTTGATCATTGTCTCTTGTGTCCATTAGTTGCCTCTTTCATATCCACTTGTATTGAGTGCAACCATACTATGCTTATTGATCTTGGAGACTTTTACACTTTACTTGTGATGCATGCTTATTTGATTGAGCCTATTGTATTTGGTTGTTCTTGCATCATATGCCCCCATACTATGCAATACTCCCTTGTCCTTTCTTATGATGAGCATGATGCATAGACTTGTTGGGTATATTACCACTCGAATGATAGGTTTTGCATGTCCTCTAACCTCATTTGTTTTTCCGAGTGTTTGTCATATTCTTTCATTTTGAAGGATTCCCAAGGCATTACCGTCATGAGACATATTGGTTATGTGAAGGCATACATGATGTGCAACTCCAACATCTTCGGGCACGTTCATAAGGTGAACTCCTTCCCTTTGAGCCATCCTCAAATTTACATATTGGATCGGCCACTCTTTAATTGTTGTTTCCTTCTTGTTCTCTACATGATACATCTCGCGAACGGAGGAGTGACATTGGCGATTGGCTCTATGGACCTTCACATTGAGGAGCGCTCTCACTTCTTGGATGCACCTTCGGAACTTCACTCGTGCCACGACATCGAGCTTAGGTACATCAACACTCCTTTGACTTTTTGTACCACCACCTCCATATTTGTTGATTGTGCTTCCTCATGTCATGCTCGATGGACATATCATACTCACCACAAGTTTGCACCCTATGCATGGATTGACTCACATTATGCTTGCCTTGTTGCATCTATTTCCATGACATCCATGATATTTGAGCTTGTTCACTTCCTTAGCAAATTTGTTGTGATCTTCCTTGATGGCATATTCATACATCATGATCATATTGTCCAACATCAATTGCATGATAACATACACATGTTGAGCATCCATTGCCATATTCATGCTATTGATAAACCGTCTCACTATGACATCATTTTGCACCGTGGTTGCATTGATCATACTTACAACACATTTGTGTGCACAATGATTGCATTTACTCCCATGAATGCTTTGCATCTCATTCTAGATCATCTTGATAAGCTTCATGTTCTTTGTCATGACCAATCTTGCCGCACGGACTCATTCTTACATGATGGACACTTTGGGTGCACTAACCATTGTATTTCTGAGTGTTGCTTGTGTTTTCTGTTTTTGCATGTCTATCATTCCGGTGACACCTTGGACTACTTGGATTGCGCCATGTCTTCAACTTTGTCCAACTACAAGTCCGTCCACGACAACCGTTTCCATGGTGATGAGGATCACGATCCGAGGTCGGATCTTTCCCAACGGGGGGGATGATGCGGAGCATCCCACGTTCATCCCCATGTACACTCCGACTACTCTCCAAGCCCCAAGAGGACATATGACGAGATCTCGAATATACACCATTGGACACAAGGTGAACTCTCTCCTCTCTGAACCTTCACTTTCTACATGTGAGACATGGCTACTACCTCATGCATGGATCTTGCATCTACTCAGGTACAACCGAGACGACCATGGAGAATCCAAGGACCAAGGCTAAGCATGGAAGAGAAGGAGGAAGAGAACCTGGCAGCTCCAGAACGAGCGGTACTACCGCCCACTCCAAGCGGTACTACCGCTAAGGCCACCCAACCGGAACAACCGGTTGACTACCGCCCAACAACCGGTCCACCTTCTGTGATCGAGCGGTGCAAGGCCGGTACTGCACCGGATGTACCGGTAATTACCAAATGACCGGTACTACCGCCCCGACAACTGGTACAACCGCTGGCCCCTCAGACGTCCATCTCCAGAAGCCAGTGCCTAACCTCCCAGCGGTAGTACCGCCTTCCACGTCCGGTACTTCCGCCCTGCATGAGTTACCAGCGGTACAACCGCCCCCGTGACCGATACAACCGGCCTGTCTGCGCACAGTGTAACGGGCCGAGTCGATGTACACCTTCGCACTCACTTACCCCTTTGTGGCTCTAGACTATATATACTCCTCCACCTCCTCCTAGTTAGGGTAGCATTAGTTTATCTCATATTTTGTGTGAGATCCTTGCTCATCCACTTGGTTACTTATCCTCGGAGCTCACGACTTCTTCGGAGAAGATCCCCCAAGCGGATTCAAGACCCCTTTCTAGGGAAGACCATCAAGACCTCCGTACGGAGAAGAACGGTTCCTTTGTATCCTTACCTTTGTTTATTATGGATCATGTGTTACTCTTTTCTTTCGGTGATCTAGCACTCGTGTGATTGATTCCATGTTGGTTTAGTGATTCTCTCTCGTTTTCCCCGTGTTTCCCCTTTGTGCTTCCGCGTGTTCTTCGTGATTCCTCGTAGGATCCACTCCAAACGTGAAAGATCGTCCACATAGGGTTCCGCCCTACATCACTGTAGTTTGAGGAGTTCATGTATTCACTATGTGCTAATGCTTTGTTTTGGCTCTCTATTAAAAGGAGGCCTTAATATCCCTTAGTTTCCACTAGGACCCCGCTGCCACGGGAGGGTAGGACAAAAGATGTCATGCAAGTTCTTTTCCATAAGCAAGTATGACTATATTCGGAATACATGCCTACATTACATTGATGAACTGGAGGTAGTTCCTTGTCTCCCTATGTTATAACTATTACATGAGGAATCGCATCCGACATAATTATCCATCACTGAGCCAATGCCTACGAGCTTTTCACATATTGTGCTTCGCTTATTTACTTTCCCATTGCTACTGTTACAATTACTACAAAACTGCTATCGTTACTTTTGCCACTACTATCATACTACTTTGCTACTAAATACTTTGCTGCAGATACTAAGTTATCCAGGTGTGGTTGAATTGACAACTCAACTGCTAATACTTAAGAATATTCTTTGGCTCCCCTTGTGTCGAATCAATAAATTTGGGTTGAATACTCTACCCTCGAAAGTTGTTGCGATCCCCTACACTTGTGGGTTATCAAGAATAATTTCTAGCGTCGTTGCCGGGGAGCATAGCTCTATTCTTTGAGTCACTTGGGATTTATATCTGTTGATCACTATGAGGAACTTGAAAGACGAAAGAACTAAGATTTTGCCCTCAACTATGAGGGGAGGTAAGGAGCTGCCATCTAGCTCTGCACTAGATTCTCCTTCTATTATTAGTAAGCTTGTGACACCTAAACCTGCTACTGCTATGAATTCTGATATGTCGCATGTTATTGATGATGCCACTTCTGCTATGCATGATACTTATGATGAAACTACTTATGTGCATGATACTACTTTGCCATTAGGTGAATTTCTTGATGAACAACTTGCTAGGGTTAGAGAGAATGAAATTATTGAAGATGCTATTACTGATGATAGTGATGATGAAAGTTCTCCCCCTGATTATGAATTACATGTTGTTCCTTAGGGTTATGTTATAAATGAAGAAGCTGCTAGAGCTATCTTTGCTTGCAAAGATAGATATGATCTTAAAAAGTTATTAGCTAAATGGAAGCAGTAATCTCTTAATGCTAGAATGAAACCTGACCCTGCTTTTGCTACTTCACCTATCTGTGTTACTGATAAGGATTATGAATTCTCTGTTGATCCTGAAATAATTACTTTAGTTGAATCTGATCCTTTTTATGGCCTTGAATCTGAAACTATTGCGGCACATCTTACCAAGTTGAATGATATAGCCACCCTGTTTACTAATGATGAGAAGTCTCGCTATTATTATATCCTTAAGATATTTTCATTCTCATTAAAGGGTGATACTAAGACTTGGTTTAATTCACTTGATCCTGGTTGTGTGCGTAGTCCCTAGGATATGATTTATTACTTCTCTGCTAAATATTTCCCTGCTCATAAGAAACAAGCTGCCTTGCGGGAAATATATAATTTTGGGCAAATCAAAGAAGAGGGTCTCCCACAAGCTTGGGGGAGGCTTCTCCGATTACTTAATGCTTTGCCTGATCATCCTCTTAAGAAAAATGAAATACTTGATATCTTTTATAATGGACTAACTGATGCTTCCAAGGACTACTTGGATAGTTGTGCTGGTTGTGTTTTCAGGGAAAGAACATTTGACGAAGCTGAATTACTATTGAATAATATGTTGACTAATGAAAATAATTGGATTCTCCCTGAGCCAATTCCTGAGGCAATTCCTGAACCAATTGAGCCAACTCCTGGGCCTATTCCTAAACCCACTCCTAAGAAGAGAGGTGTTCTATTTCTCAGTCCTGAAGACATGCAAGAGGCAAAGAAATCAATGAAAGAAAAAGGTATTAAAGCTAAAGATGTTAAGAATTTACCTCCTATTGAAGAAATACATGGTCTTAATTTACCGCCTGTTGAAGAAACACATTGTCTTGATAACCCGACACAGGTAGTAAAGGTAAATTCTCTCTATAGATATGATAAAGTTGAAATCCCGTCTACTAAATTTCATAGCCCATGCTTAGATGAATTTGATGACTTTATGGCTAGACAAGAAAGTTTTAATGCTTATGTTGGTAGAGAATTAAGGAATAATGCTTTTGAGATAGGACGCTTGAGTAATTATATGGCTAGAGTTAAAGGTGAACTTAAACTCATTAGCAAATATGCTTCTATGGTTACCACTCAAGCTGAGCAAGTACTTAAAGCTCAAAATGATTTGCTTGATGAATTAAATAATACATATGACTTTGCTGTTAGAGTGGCTACTAGAAATGGTAGAATGACTCAGCAACCTTTGTATCCTGAAGGCCACCCTAAGAGAATCGAGTAGGATTCTCAGAGAAATAATTTAGAGGCACCTAGTTCTTCTAAAAAGAAGAAAAAGAAAAATGATAGGACTTTGCATGCTTCTAGTGAACCTGTTGTAGACACACCTGAGAATCCCAATGATATTTCTATTCCTGATGCTGAAACACAATCAGGTGATGAACATGAACCTAGTGATCATGTTAATGATAATGTTCATGTTGATGCTCAACCTAGCAAAAATAATGAAGTAGAGATTGAACCTGTTGTCGATCTTGATAACCCACAATCAAAGAATCAACGTTATGATAAAAGAGACTTTGTTGCTAGGAAGCACGGTAGAGAAAGAGAACCATGGGTTCAGAAACCCATGCCCTTTCCTCCTAAACCATCAAAGACAAAGGATGATGAGGATTTTGAGCGCTTTGCTGAAATGATTAGACCTATCTTCTTACGTATGCGCTTAACTGATATGCTTAAAGTAAACCCTTATGCTAAATATATGAAGGATATCATAAAAGAAAGATACAGGAAGCTGAAATTTTCACCATGCTTGCTAATTACACTTTTAAGGGTGGAATACCAAAGAAACTTGGAGACCCTGGGGTACCTACTATACCATGCTCCATTAAAAGAAACTATGGTAAAACTGCTTTATGTGATCTTGGAGCCGGTGTTAGTGTTATGCCTCTCTCTTTATATCGTAGACTTGAGTTGAATAAGTTGACACCTACTGAAATATCTTTGCAAATGGATGATAAATCAACTGCTATACCTGTCGGCATTTGTGAGGATGTGCCTGTTGTGGTTGCAAATGTCACTATCTTAACGGACTTTGTTATTCTTGATATTCCCGAGGTTGATAGTATGTCGATTATCCTTGGTAGACCCTTTTTGAATACTGCAGGGGTTGTTATTGATTGCAACAAAGGCAATGTCACCTTTCATGTTAATGGTAATGAGCATACGGTACACTTTCCGAGGAAACAATCTCAAGTTCATAGCATCAATTCTATTGGAAAAAGTCCAACTATCATTATTGGAGGTTTTGAATTTCCTCCTCCTACTATCAAGAAAAAGTATGATATCCTTATTGTTGGGGATGTTCATATCCCCGTTGAGGTAACCTAGTGTTATTCGTAATTTCTCGGGTTCCGTTTTATTCGGAATGAGTTTGTTAACAAGACTTGATCAACCTTGTTAGTGGATTCATTTTGATGATCACGAGATGGATGAAACTAGAAGGCACAACCTTCTGTACCTTCTTTTTACTTTCTGATATTTAAAATAAATAAAGCAAAAATAGTATTATCTGTCTGTTTTCTGAATTATCCGTGCAATAAAAAAATATCCTGAAAATAAAAGTGCTCCAAATGCCCTGCAAATTTAGTATGATTTTTATGGATTATTTGAGGATTTTAGGCACTGAAAACACTGCAGGAGGGGCAAGCACCTGGCCACGAGGGTGGAGGGTGTGCCCACACCCCCTGGGCATGCCCCCCTGTCTCGTGGGCCCATGGTGGCCCCCTCCACTTATTCCTGCACCCACACACTCCATCTTCTTCCCAAAAAATCCCCATGCAGCTCAAACACGAGTTCTATCTCATTTTGCTGCGATTTTTGATCTCCTTGCTCAAAGCTCCATTCACAAAACTGCTTTGGGAGATTGTTGCTTGGTTTGTGACTCCCCCATTGGTCCAATTAGTTTTTGTTCTAGTGCTTTATTCATTGCAAATTTTTGCTGCATAGGTGACCCTGTTCTTGAGCTTGCATGTCAAATTTATGAGGTTCCAAGTAATTCTAATGCATGATATAGGCTCTAGGCACTTGTAGGAGTAGTTGCTACCAATCTTGTTTAGTTTTATTCACTTTTATTTTGAAGTTACTAAAATTTCAGAAATTTTTCAGAAAAAGAAATATGTCTAGGAGAATGTATCAAGGTGGTTCCTCAATACAGAAAGGACCCAGGCTTGCTATGCGTGAGCAAGACGATGAACTACCGAGGGACGCAGAAGTGCGAGCTTGTGAGTGGCCATCAAACGATTTTATGGTCAATGCAGGCTTTAAGGAGGAATTTTACGCATATGTGCGTAACGTCGATCTTGAGGACTTCTTACAAGATAAGTTTCCTCAATACTATCAACTGATTGATTCATTTGTGAGAAGGTTTAAATATAAATCTTCACGTAATTCTCAGAGTGTCCTTCTTGATATTTATGATAGATCTTATACCATGGACTTAGAGGATTTTACAACTGCTTGCAAACTCCCGCAGTGGGGCAATGTTAATGATCCCCACAAATCTGAATTTAGAGACTTTCTTGCTAGTATTACTGTGGGAGAATCTAGGGATATAGCACAAGCTACCATAGGGAGCATTCACTTTCCTGATATACATTATTTTGCTCTCTCCAGTGGTAGATGCATTAATGGTAAAAATGAAGCATGTCACATGTCTGTCCCTGATCTTTGTGTCCTCAAGAGTGTCGTGTTAGGTTATAAAGATTATAACTTGGGGGCAATAGTTGCACGTAGGTTGCATAATAATGGTAGAGCCAGAGATTTATTTGGAGGAATTTATGCGACCTGTGTGGCTAATTATCTTGGTATAGCCCCACGAGAGGGGGATATGGTGTTGCCTCTTGTTTATTTAGATTATGACGCTATGGTCAAACATCATTTTCTTAGGAAGAATGAACAATTCCTCCAGTATCGACTAATCTTTGACAGACATAGCTCTGTCCATGTTACTTTCCCTCCTCCTTTCCTTTTTGATTACCAGGCAAAAGGAAGATATGTTGTTACCAGGGAGGAGGCAGCTGAACACGAGGGGCGAGCAGAGGCGGCTCGTCAACATGCCGCAACTCAGGAGGCATTTGCTACTGCATCTCAGTACGACCCCAGCTACAACTACGGATATCAGCCAGGCTACCCTTGGCCATAGACCAACTTAGGCCAAAATCCTAAGCTTGGGGGAGTACGTATTTCTCATCGACTTTACATTCATGTTCACACACTATTCTAGTTGTCGATGCTCATACTGTTTCATTGTATTATCCATGCTAGTTTAATTTTCTTTTTCTAGCCTTCTTCTTGTGTGTTTGATAAACCTTAAGAAAAACCAAAAAAATTAGTTAGATTAATTTCCATGCTTGTAGTAGAAATTAAAATGAAAACCCAAAAAGATTTCTTGTTCTTCTTCTTACTTGTTGGGAGCTTTCCCGTGTAAATAGTTTTATTTTCTTTTCTTTTCTTTGGCGGTCGAGAGTACAAGACCATATTGAAAATGTTTAGTGGCTCTCATATGCATGATTATTTATTTAACTTAGAGCCCATATTACTTTATCTTCTCTCTTGAGTTGGATGCTTGCAGATTCCAGCTTAGTCCAATGCACGTGCACTATTATTATTATACACACCGTTCGGTCATGCAAGTGAAAGATAATAATGACTATATATGATGGACTGATTGAGATGAGAAAAGCTGGTATGAACTCAAACTCTCTTGTTTTTGTAAATATGATGAGTTCATCGTTCCTGATACAGCTTATTATGAAGTAAACGTATTTGCAATGACATTTAGAGATTATAGTTGCTTGTGCCATGCTTGATTAGCTATGAGTTATAATGGTTTACCTTGCGTGCCAACATGCTATTGAAATGATTGTGATGTGGTATGATGGGATGGTATCCTCCTTTGAATGAATTGAGTGACTCGACTTGGCACATGTTCACGCATGTAGTTGAAACAAATCAACATAGCCTTCATGATATTTATGTTCATGGTGGATTATATCCTACTCATGCTTGTACTCGGTGTGAATTAATTTTAATGCATGTTCATGACTGTTGTTGCTCTCTCAGTTGGTCGCTTCCCAGTCTATTGCTAGCCTTCACGTGTACTAAGCGGGAATACTTCTTGTGCATCCAAACTCCTTAAACGCCAAAGTTATTCCATATGAGTCCACCATACCTTCCTATATGCGGTATTTACCCGCCGTTCCAAGTAAATTTGTATGTGCCAAACTCCAAACCTTCAAATGAAATTCTGTTTTGTATGCTTGAGCAGCTCATGTTTCAACTAGGGCTGCCTATATCTTCCATGCTAGGTGGGTTATTCTCAAGAGGAGAGGAGTGGACTAAGCTCCTCATTCACGAGAAAGGGCCGGTAACCAGGATGCCCAGTCCCACAATCCAAAAAGATCAAAGCAAATCAATATAATTAAACAGAGCTCCCCCAGGGTTGTTGTTAGTTGGAGGCACTCGTTGTTTCGAGCAAGCAATGAATTGATGCTTGTTGGTGGTGGGGGAGTATAAACTTTTACCATTCTGTTTGGGAACTGCCTATAATGCATGTAGTATCGAAGATATCGCCATCTCATAGTTGTTGCGTTGACAGTGAAAGTGTACCGCTCAAAATGTTAGTCATCTCTACTTTAAAATCGAGCTCTGGCACCTCTACAAATCCCTGCTTCCCTCTGTGAAGGGCCTATCTATTTACTTTTATGTTGAGTCATCATCCCTCTTATTAAAAATCACCCGCTGGAGAGCACACTGTCATTTGCATTCATTATTATTGGTTTATATTGGGTATGACTTGATTGGATCTCATTTACCATGAATTACAATGTTTAATCAGTCCTTGATCTTTAAAGGTGCTCTGCATTTATGTTTTGCGGTCTCAGAAAGGGCTAGCGAGATACCATTTTGTTATATCATATTATGATTGTTTTGAGAAAGTGTTGTCATCCCAGTTTTATTATTATGGCTCGCTAGCTGATTATGCCATTGATATGAGTAATTGTGAGACCTAAGTGTTATTGTGAGTATGGTTAGTTCATAATACTTGCTGAAATTTGAATGCTGGCTTTGCATGTTTACAACAACAAGAGCAAATAGAGTTTGTAAAAGTTTTTCTTTATCACTGTCAGTTTATCAACTGAATTGCTTGAGGACAAGCAAAGGTTTAAGGTTGGGGAGTTGATACGTCTCCAACATATATACTTTTCCAAACACTTTTGCCCTTTGTTTGGACTCTAACTTGCATGACTTGAATGAAACTAACCCGGACTGACGCTATTTTCAGCAGAACTGCCATGGTGTTGTTTATTGTGCAGAAAACAAAAGTTCTCGGAATGACCTGAAAATCCACGGAGATAAGTTTTGGAAAATATAAAAAATACTGGCAAAAGAATCAAGACCAGGGGGCCCACACCATGTCCACGAGGGTGGGGGGTGCGCCCTCCCCCCCCCTGGGCGTGCCCCCTGTCTCGTGGGCCCCCTGAGACTCCACCGACCTCAACTCCAACTCCAAATATTCCATTTCACGGAGAAAAAAATCAAAAAAAAGTTTCATCGCGTTTTATGATACGGAGCCGCCGCCAAGCCCTATTCTCTCTCGGGAGGGCTGATCTGGAGTCCGTTCGGGGCTCTAGAGAGGGGGATTCGTCACCGCCGTCATCATCAACCATCCTCCATCACCAATTTCATGATGCTCACCGCCGTGCGTGAGTAATTCCATCGTAGCCTCGCTGGACAGTGATGGGTTGGATGAGATTTACCATGTAATCAAGTTAGTTTTGTTAGGGTTTGATCCCTAGTATCCATTATGTTCTGAGATTGATGTTGCTATGACTTTGCTATGCTTAATGCTTGTCACTAGGGCCCGAGTGCCATGATTTCAGATCTGAACCTATTATATTTTCATGAATATATGTGTGTTCTCGATCCTATCTTGCAAGTCTATAGTCACCTATTATGTGTTATGATCCGACAACCCCGAAGTGACAATAATCGGGATACTTCTCGGTGATGACCGTAGTTTGGGGAGTTCATGTATTTACTATGTGCTAATGCTTTGTTCCGGTTCTCTATTAAAAGGAGGCCTTAATATCCCTTAGTTTCCACTAGGACCCCGCTGCCACGGGAGGGTAGGACAAAAGATGTCATGCAAGTTCTTTTCCATAAGCACGTATGACTATATTCGGAATACATGCCTACATTACATTGATGAACTAGAGCTAGTTCTGTGTCACCCTATGTTATAACTATTACATGAGGAATCGCATCCGACATAATTATCCATCACTGATCCAATGCCTACGAGCTTTTCACATATTGTGCTTCGCTTATTTACTTTTCCGTTGCTACTGTTACAATTACTACAAAACTGATATCGTTACTTTTGCCACTACTATCATACTACTTTGCTACTAAATACTTTGCTGTAGATACTAAGTTATCCAGGTGTGGTTGAATTGACAACTCAACTGTTAATACTTAAGAATATTTTTTGGCTCCCCTTGTGTCGAATCAATAAATTTTGGTTGAATACTCTACCCTCGAAAGCTGTTGCGATCCCCTACACTTGTGGGTTATCAGTCCCCACCACCCCACCGTGCTAGTGGACGCAGCCGCAGTGACAATACCTGCTCTGGCGCGAGCCGTGATCCTCTAGTAGCCCCTTCCACGGGTGCGGTTGCTGGAGACTCACCATGTCCAGAGCAAGACGAGCAGGACAGAGTGCCGAACGGGGTCGCTGATGCTCGAGCGCACTCCACTCATCGGCCAACCGCTTTGGCAACCGGCTCGTGACATCACGAACGTAGCGATGCACCTACTGGTGTCACTAGCAGTCGAGTGATGTCGCGACCTGCCTCGTCGTCTATAAGAAGAATGGCTTCAGAAGCTATGGCGCGGGCCCAACTCCTGCTAAGATTCCCACCAGCGGTTGATCAAATGCATGAGTGGAGAACCACCATTAAGAGTTTGATCGGCTTCGCTGAGGCTAAAATCTCAGTAGGTAGAGCCATCGACAAACCCACATCTGCGGACAACAACAACAGCTCAGACTGCTAGTCATGTTGAGGGGGCCACGCTAACGGTGCAGTCCCCTCCGTGGCAGAAAACATAGAGGCAGCAACAAGAGCAACAGAACCACAAGCCTGACAAAGCATCAATGGCCTTGTCTGATCCACAAACACATCGAGATCAGTGGCAGGTCCTAGAGGATCGGAGTAGGGAAGATGCGTGTGTCACTATTGAACAACGACCGGAGACCCACCGTCAATCTGACAGGCACAATGACCTAGACGCCGATGAACCCATGTCTAGTGCTGACAACTACTTAACTCTCGAGGTTGGGTGCCCTACCTTCACTCACGAGCTGCGGCAAGTCCGCTGGCCATCTTCCCGCATCTTCAAGCCTGATCTGCCGGAGAAGTACGAACCCGGCAGAGTTCTTGAGCATTTATACAATTCTTGTTCAAGCCACTGGAGGTAGGGATGAGAAGGTGTTCGCCAACTACTTCCCTTTAGCGCTCAAGCCAAACGTGAGGTCATAGCTGATGCACATGCCCGAGAATTCCATTTCATCATGGGCCGACTTGTGCAATGAATTTGTTGGCATCTTCACGGGCCACCATCAAGAACAAGGATGGCCCAGTGATTTGTAAATCCTTCCACAGAAGGAAGCGGAGAGTTTGCGGAAGTATATGTAGAGGTTTAGCCGGGTACACAGGAACATTCCAGTGATCCACCCAGCAGCTCTAATTGTCGCGTTCCAGTCGAACATGTGCAATAGAAGGATGCGTTCCAAAATGAATGTCTGGTTGCCCAAGACTGTAAATGAGTTATAAGTGCCCCCGTACGAAGGAAGGAAGGTGAGTCCCCGGGGAGGAGGACGGCGTCGAGGTTGATTCAGAGGATGACGATGAGTCCACCAACCCGAAGGGGAAGAACCAGAAGCGCAAGGAAATGTCATTGCTGGACGTTGAGGGTTCTAGCAACCCGAGTACCGGCAAGAAGGCCAAAACCGAAGCCCCCGGCAAGGAAGCTGTCGCATGTGCTGACTGCCTAGATGATGTGGCGGTTGAGATAGCTAGGAAGTTGGATGGGTCGTACTACAAAATCCACCGCACTAAGGGCCATTATCTCCAAGAGTGTCATCAAGTTGAGTAACTTGTCAAGAAGCAGAAAGTTGAGTATGAGAAGTGCGGCAAGGAGAGAGACCAAGAAGGTGCTGGCGGGAAGGGCCGTGGCGGTAGAGGAGGCTGCCACGGCAAGACCGCAAAAAGAGAAACCTGCTAGAGGCTGAGAGAAGAAGGAAGGTAATGATGAGAGTGATGAAGGAGATGAAGAAGAGACTAGTGAGCAAGAATTGCAGAAAGTAACTGAAGCCATGTGCATTGATGGAGGAGCACCCTTGCACTCCTCTCACCGCCAGCTCAAACAGTGGGCACATGAGGTCAATGTCGTGGAGCCAGCTGTAGACTCCCGCAGGCAGCTCAAATGGTCCCACACACCTATCATCTTTGATGAAGAGGACCACCCTGACCACACCATCATGATAGGGTGTTTGCTGTTGTCGGTTTCACCAACAGTCTACAACCTCAAGGTCACAAAGATGCTAGTTGAGAGGGGACTGGTTTGAATCTGATCTCCCCCAAGGTGGTCAACAAGCTGCAGATATCTGATGAAGAACTCAAGGTTACTGGCACATTCCAAGGGATCAACCCCGGCAGGAGCCGTCCTAAGGGAAGATTAAACTACGAGTAATGTTTGGTGGGGTATTGAATTACCGGACCGAGAGGGTTGTGTTTGTCGTTGTTGATCTTCCTCTGCCTTACAATGGGATCCTTGGCCGCCCAGCTTTGGCAAAGTTCATGGCAGCATCCCACTATGCTTACAATACTCTAAAGATGCCATGACCGATGGGTGTCATTTCCATCCCATCAGACCAGAGATGCAATCATATGTGTGGATAAGATGTACCGAGACGCGATAGCTGCTGAGGCCGTTGAAGCTGTAGCTCACGCCAAGGAAACAAAGAAGGGAAAGAAGGCTATTAGAGATGTCGTCAAGGAATCCAGGAAGCGCGCCTCTCTGGAGTGTGCTCCACCTGTTGATGATCTGCCGGAGAGTTCCACTAGCAAGAAATCCATGGTTGCCTCACCTGCTCTAAAGAAGGTCCCGGCAAGGCAGGATGGCGCTAATGTTACGTTCACCATCAGCACCACCCTTGATGACAAATAGGAAAGGGCGCTCGTTGCCTTCCTGCTGATGAATGTCAATTTGTTTGCATGGCAACCATCTGACATCCCTGGTGTTCCCAGGGAGGTATTCATGCACCACCTTGTTGTCTATCCTCATGCATAGACTGTCAAGCAGAAGGTCAGGAAGCAAGCTTTGGAATGGCAACAGTTTATTGCCGAGGAGATCAAGAAACTTGAAGCAGCTGGTTTAGTCAGAGCAGTGTTGCATCCTACATGTTAGCTAACCTGGTGGTAGTGTGCAAGGCGAATGGGAAATGGAGGCTTTGCATAGACTTCACAGATCTGAACAGAGCATGCCCGAAGGACCCTTTCCCCTTGCTGCACGTTAATTAGATTGTGGATTCTACTTCTGGATGCGATCTTCTTTCCTTTTTGGATGCATACTCGAGATACCATCAGATATTCATGTCCAAGGAAGACGAAGAGAGGACTGCGCATAACTCCATGTGGCACGTACTGCTTTCTATGAGTGCCCTTTGGGTTAAAGAGCATTGGATCCACTTTTGCAAGAGCAGTCCAGATTGGTTTCGAGCCTCAACTACATAGGAGTGTAGAAGCTTACATGGATGACATAGTGGTCAAACCTAAGGACAGATCAACGCTCATTAAAGATTTGGAAGAGACCTTTCCGAACTTGCGCAAGATCAACCTAAAGTTAAACCATGAGAAGTGTGTGTTCCGCGTGCCCTCCGGCAAGCTACTGGGTTTCTTTGTATCACACCGAGGGATAGAGGCCAACCCTGACAAGATCAGGGCAATTGAGCAGATTCAACCACCCAGGACTGTCAAGAATGTGAGATGTTTAACTGGATGCATTGCCATGTTAAGCAGGTTCATTTCCAATTCTGCCGAGCGCGCCTTGTCGTTCTTCAAAATTCTGAAGAAGGTTGGGCCAATAAAATGGACACCGGAGGCAGAAGCAGCGCTACGAGACCTGAAGGCATACCTTTCCTCTGCCCCCACATTAGTCGCTCCTAGACCATAAGAGCTGTTGTTGCTATATTTAGTAGCAACGAATCAAGTGGTTAGTGCAGCGCTGGTGGCGTAGCAGGAAACAGATGAAGAGGCAGTTGCAGCAACTGTTCCCTCCGGAGGTGAAACTGAACTAGTCCTGGGAGGATCAGGCACAGATCAGGAGAAAAAAGAGCAAGTTAGCGAAGGAAATTCCAAGGCCACGGCAAGGAAGAAAGTGGTGCAACGCCCGGTGTACTTCGTCAGCTCCCTGTTGCTAGGTAGGTCGAGGTACTCTTGGGTGCAAAATTTGATCTTCGTCCTCATCATGGCCTCGAGGTAACTACGCCAATACTTTCAAGCCCATGAGATCATAGTTGTCACCCGTTTCCCACTGCAATGCATACTGAGGAACCCTGAAGCCACTGGCAGGATCATCGAATGGGCACTAGAGTTATCAAGCTTTGCATTGAAGCACAAAAGTATCTCAACCATTCAGAGCAGAGCATTAGCAGAGTTCATTGCTTAATGGACGCCCACCCCAAATGAAGAAGTACCAGAGACAATTATCCCCGGCAAGGAAGCGCCCTAAGAGTGGATCATGTATTTTGATGGTGCTTTCTCGTTGCAAGGCGCATGAGCTGGCGTGCTTCTTGTTGCACCCACTGGAGAACCCCTCAAATATTTGGTTCAGATGCATTTTCCCTGGGAGAAGGCCACCAACAACACTGCTGAGTATGAAGGGCTCCTTGTTGGGCTAAGAATCATAGTGGAGTTGGGAATCAAGAAGTTGATCATTCGTGGAGACTCGCAGCTTGTGGTGAGACAAGTCAACATGGATTACTAGGGCCCATTGATGGAGGTGTATGTAGAGGAAGTGAGAAAGTTGGAAGAGCACTTTGATGGATTGCAAACAGAGCATGTGCTGCGTGCGGAAAATAGCATTACTGATTATTTATCAAAGTGTGCGGCACAAAAGCTCCCTGTGGAACCAAGAACTTTTGTCCTCCACCTAACTCATCCTTCAGTATGTCCCTCGATGGTTGCTACTTCTTGAGCTTGCGTTGGGTTTTCCCTTGATGAGGAAAGGGTGATGCAGCAAACTAGAGATAAATATTTCCCTCAGTTTGAGAACCAAGGTATCAATCCAGTAGGAGGAACACGCAAGTCTCCAATCTATGCACCTGCACAAACAATCAAGCACTTGCACCCAACGCGATAAAGGGGTTGTCAATCCCTTCACAGACACTTGCAAGGATGAGATCTGATAGAGATAGATATAAAAGATTACTAAAACATAAAACAAAGTAAAAACAAATAAATTGCAGCAAGCTATTTTTGTGTTTTTTGGTTTATAGATCTGAAAATATATGATGGAAAATAGACCCGGGGGCCATAGGTTTCACTAGAGGCTTCTCTCTTGAAAGAAAACATACGGTGGGTAAACAAATTACTATCAAGCAATTGATAGAAAAGCGCAAAGTTATGATGATATCTGAGGCAATGATTATGAATATAGTCATCACGTCCGTGTCAAGTAGACCGACTCCTTCCTGCATCTACTACTATTACTCCACACATCGACCGACTCCTACGTGCATCTATAGTATTAAGTTCATAAGAACAGCGCAATGCTTTAAGTAAGATGACATGATGTAGCAGGATAAACTCAAGCAATATGATGAAAACCACATCTCTTTATTCTTGATGGCAATAATACAATACGTGCCTCGCTACCCCTACTATGTTACTGGCACCGCAAGATTGAACCCGAAAACTAAGCACCTCTCCTATTGCAAGAAAAACCTATCTAGTTTGCAAAACCAAATCGATAATTTGAAGATAAATACAAAGATATCGAATCATGCATATAAGAATTCAGAGAAGACCCAAATAATATTCATAGATAATCTGATCATATATCCACAATTCACCGGATCTTGACAAACACACCGCAAAAGAATATTACATCGGATAGATCTCCAAGAACATCGAGGAGAACATTATATTGAAGATCAAAGATAGAGAAGAATCCATCTAGCTACTAGCTATGGACTCGTAGGTCTATGGTAAACTACTCACGCTTCATCGAAAAGGCAATAGGGTTGATGTAGAAGCCCTCCGTGATCGAATCTCCCTCTGGCAGGGTGCTAGAAAAGGCCCCAAGATGGGATCTCATGTGAACAGATGGTTACGGCGGTGAAAAAGTATTTTGGTGGACGGTTCTGGTTGTTTGGGAATATTTGGGAATTTATAGCGAAAGAATTAGAGTTGGAGGAGTCCCATGGGGCACAGAAGCCAGGGGTGCCCCTGCCTAGGGCGCGCCCTGAGGGCTTGTGGTGATAGAGGCAGGGTGTCCCGATCTTTTGATGAGATGATAACTACCGATTTGGTGGAGTCAACTTTGATGATTCCACTACAAACGTGCATGACGTTGCGCCTTAGCAATCGCTAAACCAATCTCTGTGAGGTTACCGACGATGCTGGAAGCACGATTAGCCTGACCACGAAGGTCTATTCCTGCATGCAATCAAAGAACAAGCAAGAATATGATAAAATCAATCTGAATATTGCAAATATGGATAAAGTATTGATAAAGGTGGGGATCAGAAAGCGGTATTGGTCTGGTCGTTGGACATAAACTAAGTACACGAATTTGCAATGTCTAACTTTGAACTAAACAAATCCCAAGGAAAAAGCTACTAGATGGATCTACTTATATAGGAGCAAGGGGTGGCGGCCAAGGAGGTGGGAGGATGTCCCAAGGCAGCCTAAAACTAACCCTAGGTCGTACAAGGCTCATGGGCCCAAGTGGAGGTGATAAAACACCTTTGGACTTGTAGTTTGACTTGGATTCTGCTATAGCGTGAGATTGTTTCGCCGATAACTCAACACTTCGGACGAATTTTAAGGTGAATCCAATTCGGTTTGAAAGATCACGAAATCTGATTTCCAAGAAAAAAAAGAATCACCCAATTCGGAGTCGGTATGAAAGAGTTCTTGGCGTGTTGAGTCAGGTATGTTTGTGCAGTCCGAATCTGAATCCAGAACGTGAGAGACTTGGACTCTATCTTCTCTTGGCCCAAAAGTGACGTGAGAAGACTTCTTGAACAACAGCTAAACATCTCTTTTCCCCTTATCTTCATATGTGGATTTCAAATATGTCCCATACACCTACAAATTAGACATGACACAAAAGTTTGTGAAGTATTTTTGTCCTGAATGACATAAATAAATTATTGCATAGTTTGCATTAGAAATCACCTCACAAATATACATGTATGCAATATTTTTGGTCGTATCCAAGGTAGTCGTGTTCTCATCATGTGGATCCCTCGGGACTCTTCTGGTCCCCTCACCGAGTTTTTTGGGTGTCTTCTGGTCCAAGAAAAATCATCACGAAAGTTTTATTTTGTTTGGACTCTGTTTGATATCCTTTTCTGTAAAACTCAAAAACAAGGAAAAAGCAGAAACTGGCACTGGGCTCTAGGTTAATAAGTTAGTCCAAAAAATAATACAAAACAACATTTTAATGCATATAAAACATCCAAAATAGATAATATAATAGCATGGAACAATAAAAAAATTATACATACGTTGGAGACGTATCAAGCATCCCCAAGCTTAATTCCTACTCGTCCTCGAGTAGGTAAATGATAAAAACAGAATTTTTGATGTGGAATGCTACCTAACATATTTATCCATGTAATTTTCTTTATTGTGGCATGAATATTCTGATCCATAAGAAGTAAAACAAAAGTTTAATATTGACCTAAAAACACTAATACTTCAAGCATACTAATAAAGCAGTCATGTCTTCCCAAAATAACATGGGCAAAGAAAGTTATCCCTACAAAATCATATAGTCTGGCTACGCTCCATCTTCATCACATAAAATATTAAATCGTGCACAACCCAGCTGACAAGCCAATCAATTGTTTCATACTTTTGATGCTCTCAAAAAATTTCAACTTTCATGCAATACATAGCGCGAGGCATGGATATAGTACTATACGTGGAATAGAATATGGTGGTTGTGGAGAAGACAAAAAGAAGGAGAAAGTCTCACATCAACTAGGCGTATTAACGGGTGTTGTCTATTATGCAACTTTATTCTTGTAGACATGTGTTGGGCCTCCAAGCGCAGAGTTTTGTAGGGTTGTAGCAATTTTCCCTCAAGTGGATGACCTAAGGTTTATCAATCCATGGGAGGTGTAGGGTGAAGATGGTCTCTCTCAAACAACCCTGCAACAAAATAATATAAAGTCCCTTGTGTCCCCAACACAGCAAATACAACGGTAATTTGTATAGGTGCTCTAGTTCGGCGAATAGATGGTGATACAAGTGTAATATGGATAGTAGATATTAGTTTTTGTAGTAAGAACAATAAAAAACAGCAAGTTACTGATTGATAAAATGAAGCACAAACAATATTGCAATGCTTGAAAATGAGGCCTAGGGTTCGTACTTTTGCTAGTTGAATCTCTCAACAATGCTAATCTAATTGGAACATATAACCATCCCTGAACATGCGATGAAGAATCACTCCAAAGTTCCTATCTAGCGGAGAACATAAGAAGAAATTGTTTGTAGCTATTCTTTTCGATCGGTCTATCCAAGAGTTCATACTAAAATAACACCAAGTTATTCTTTCCGATCAATCTATCAAGAGTTTGTACTAAAATAACACGTAGCTCTTCTTTTCAATCAATCTATAAAGAGTTCGTACTAAAATAACACCAAAGCAAATTCAGATTCATAATACGCAATCCAACACAAAGAACCTCAAAGAGTGCCTCAAGATTTCTACCAGAGAAACAAAATACGAGAACGTGCATCAACCCCTATGCATAGATTACCCCAATGTCACCTTGGGAATCCGCGAGTTGAGTGCCAAAACATATCTCAAGTGAATCAATATAAGACACCATTGTCACCATGGGTATTCATATGCAAGACATATATCAAGTGCTCTCAAATCCATAAAAGTATACATTTCGATAAAACGAAATCTCAAAGGGAAACTCAATTCATCACAACAAGATAGAGAGGGGAAAACACCATATGATCCGACTATATTAACAAAGCCCGCGATACATCAAGATCATGAGATCTCAAGAACATGAGAGAAGGAGAGATTAAACACATAGATACCGGTACAAAACCTCAGCCCCGAGGGTGGAAAACTCCCTCATCATCATGGTGGCCGTCGGGAGCGGAGTGCCAGAACGGGGTCTAGATTGGTTTTTCGTGGCTACAGAGTCTTGCAGCAGCGGAACTTCTGATCTAGGGTTATTTTTAGGATTTTTTGGCGTTGGTTTCACGCGAAGATGGGCCTCAAGGTGAGCATAATCCACTGGGGCATACCCGGGCCCTTAGGCGTGCCCGGTGTATTGTGCCCTACTCCTTCACCTTCTTGTCCTTCCACGAAGCTTCGGGGTCTCTTTTGTTCCAAAAAAATCATCAAAAAGTTTCAGCTCATTCGGAGAACTTTCATTTCTGCACAAAAAACAACACCACGGTAGTTATGGTGAAAACAGCGCTAGTCCGGTTTAGTTCCATGCAAATCATACGAAAACCATATAAAATTATTGTAAACATGGCATGAATACTTCATAAATTATAGATACATTGGAGACGTATCGGCGGGCTATGAAGATGCCCATCAATAGATATCAATGTGTGTGAGTAGGGATTACCATGCAACGGATGCACTAGAGCTATAAGTGTATGAAAGCTCAAGAAGAAACTAAGTGGGCGTGCATCCAACTCGCTTGCTCACGAAGACCTAGGGCAATTTGAGGAAGCCCATCATTAGAATATACAAGCCAAGAGTTATAATTAAAAATTTGCACTAGTATATGAAAGTGACAACATACGAGACTCTCTATCATGAAAATCATGGTGCTACTTTGAAGCACAAGTGTGGTAAAAGGATAGTAGCATTGGCCCTTCTCTTTTTTCTCTCATTTTTTCATTTTTTATTTGGGCTTCTTTTGGTCTCTTCTGTTTTTTGTAATGTAAGACCCTTATGTATTGATGCTACAGTAACCCTTGGGGTTAAGTTAATCCTTTTGCTAAACAAGTGCATGTTCATCATTGTCTCTTGTCTCTTTCAAATTCCAGTTGAATTCAATTTCAAATTAAGAGTGAAATTCAAAAATGCTCAAACATGAAAACTAAAATGTTCATCATGTGCCAAATAATCCATAACTAATATTGGTGGTGAACCAACATTTTTGCAAGGTATCTAAATGGCCTAAAGTAGCTAAAATAGTGTTTAAAACATTTGTTTAAATCCTTTTTAATTTGTGAAATTACCAAACAATTTTATTTAAATACTAAACTAAATGTGGTTGTGGCCTAAGCTATTATTCTATTTTAGGAGCAAGTGTTGTATTTTTGTAAAGCCAAAATGTTTTGAATAGAAATACAAAACAGAAAGTAAAAAAGAAAAAGAAAAAGGAAAAGGAAACGCATGGGAGAGAAAGAGAACAACCCCACTGCCCTTAGGCTTCGGCCCACTCGAGCCGGCCCACTCCCCCTCCAGGTCGCTCCCCTTCCTGTTCCTTCGACCGCGGGGCAGGGGCGCGTCCAGGCGCCAGTGCACCTGTCACGCCCAATATGCGACCCTATCCAAAAGGAACTTGAAGGTCCCACCAAGGATAGACCCGCATATTGAAATGCTTTTGCAAGGTGGAGATCATTACATCAACATTACATAATAGATGGGGATACATACATAAGGCATACAATGCCACATGAATACAACATCATCATACATAAGATCATCATCCGACTACAGATGAAGCACAAACAGAAACTCAAACGACATCCACCCTGCTAGCCCAGGCTGCCGACCTGGAACCTATCCCCTGATCGAAGAAGCAGAAGAAGAACTCCAAGACAAGCAAACATCGCTCTCGCGTCATGAACATCGCGAAACCTGTACCTGCAACTGTTGTTGTAGTAATTTGTGAGCCACAAGGACTCAGCAATCCCATTACCATGGGTATCAAGACTAGCAAAGCTTAAAGGGAATGGAAGGGGTAAAGTGGTGAGGCTGCAGCAGCGACTAAGCATGATATGGTGGCTAACATACGCAAATAAGAGCGAGAAGAGAGCAAGCGGAATGGTCGTCAACTAGTAATGATCAAGAAGTGATCCTGAACTCCTACTTACGTGAAACATAACCCAAAAACCGTGTTCACTTCCCGGACTCCACCGAGAAGAGACCATCACGGCTACACACGCGGTAGATGTGTTTTAATTCGGATCTAGTGTCAAGTTATCTACAACCGGACATTAACAAATTCCCATCTGCCTATAACCGCAGGCACGGCTTTCGAAAGATTATACCCTGCAGGGGTGTCCCAACTTAGCCCATGACAAGCTCTCGCGATCAACGAAGGAATAGACCTTCTCCCAGGAAGACCCGATCAGACTCGGAATCCCAGTTTACAAGACATTTCGACAATGGTAAAACAAGACCAGCAAAGCCGCCCGATGCGCCGACAATCCCGATAGGAGCTGCACATATCTCGTTCTCAGGGCAACACCGGATGAGACATCCTACGAGTAAAACCAGCCCTCGAGTTGCCCCGAGGTGGCCCCGCAGTCTACTCGGTTCGGACCAACACTTAGACAAGCACTGGCCCGGGGGGGCTAAAATAAAGATGACCCTCGGGTTGGCCGACCCAAGGGAAAGGGATAGGTGGTGGTGAGGCAAATGGTAAAACCAAGGTTGGGCCTTGCTGGAGGAGTTTTATTCAAAGCGAACTGTTAGGGGGGTCCCATAAATCACCCGACCGCGTAAGGAACGCAAAATCCGGGAACATAACACAGGTATGATGGAAACTAGGGCGACAAGAGTGGAACAAAACACCAGGCAAAAAGCCGAGTCTTCCATCCTTTACCAAGTATATAGATGCATTAATAATATAAGAGATATTGTGATATCCCAACATAAATCCTGTCCACCATGGAGCAATCTTCAACTTCACCTGCAACTAGCAACGCTATAAGAGGGGCTGAGCAAAGCGGTAACATAGCCAAACAACGGTTTGCATAGGAAAGGTGTCAAAGGTTAGAGGTTCATGGCAATATGGGATGGCTTGGTAAACAGGTGATAGGTAGCGCAGCATAGCGATAGAACGAAGCAACTAGCATAGCAATGATAGTAGTGAGATCCATGGGTAGCGGTCATCTTGCCTGAAATCCCGCAAGGAAGAAGAACGAGTCCGTGAAGAAGATGAACGGATGAAGCCGAACCAACCGTAGACGAACGAACCCTCACGATCGCAACGAAACAGGAACTATCGATAAGAAACACACAACATAGTAAACACACCACACATGAACAAGGCATGATGCGCAACAATCATGATGCATGACAAATCTACATGAAGCTACTCATGGCAAGAGATGATGCAAACAAGAGCAACACATCAAGGCAAGTTTAAATGAGGCCGGGAACAACATATAACAATTCCGGTAAGTCCTCATATGCATATTTCGAAATTGGTCCAGATCTGAATAAACCTTATGTTCAAGTAGTTAAAAAGCAAGTTAAGATGCACAAAGATGATCTACACGAGATTCTAGTCAAGTTACATATAAAGTTCATTTAGTTCGGAGCTACGGCCTAGAAGATATGAGCAACACAAGTTAAACATGGCATTGATGCAAAATGCACCCAAACATCAAGCAAACACCTCAAAACATGGATGCAACATGATAATATGAAGCTACATGCAATTCTAAGCAAGTTTCATATAGAGCACACTCAAAACGGAGCAACGGTTCAAACACATACACTCCATACAAGTTTAAAGGACAAGCTGTCCAAAACAGCAACTAGGCATATTGCAAGCATCAAAACAACATGCTACAGGACCTCAACAAGAAAACAAAAGGCATGGGCATGATGTACAGGTAAAGCATAACAAAACATGAACACTGAGCTATCTCCAGAAATCACTAGAACATGCTCAAACACACATGGTAAGATTGCAAGTTATAACAATTCAGACTTTGCAGAAAATAACATCAGGTTGCAATGTTTAGAGCTATCAAACAACATGGTACAGGAACTTATCATGGCAAACAAAGGCATGGCATGAATCTACTAATTGCATAGATCAAAAGTCCCTTACTGACCATAAGCCAAAAAGGATCATAAAATATGATGGCACCCACGTAAACATAGCAAGTTATATTACAGATTCAAACATGGCAGAAACAGAATTATGAAGGCATGTTAATGAGCTTGTACCACTCACTACAGAGCAATACATGGCATGGCAAGGAAACCAACAGTAAGAAGACATATTTGTGAAGCTAATCATGGCAATAACAAGTTCATAGGGTACATGGAACACTAGGAAAACACATGACAACAAGTGAACTTACTATTAACAGGCTGACAGCAACATTATCAAGCAACTTTGGAGCAAGATATTAACAAGCTACAACAACCTATAAATGCAACCAGGGGCATGGATGTATAGAGCATGACATGTAGATCAAAACATATTTAGTGATCATCTCCAGATTATGTATAGAATGATTAGTAGCAACATGTTTACATAGCATCAAAATAACAACAGAACAGGGACTAAAATCAGCAACATCACGATGCCTAGTTTGCATGCTTGTGCTAGTCACCACATTGATCACAAAAATACATGGTAAGCACCTCTGTAAATAAGACATGGCATAGATCAAAACACATGAAGACATCAACCTCTTAGCATGCACACATCAATCATGGCAAAAATGACAAAAGAGCTCGTTCTGTTAACAGACAACAGAAAACATCATGAAGCACTCTTACAACAATGATTCAGGCATCTAAATGACCTCAAATAAATATGATGCAATGTAATCAAATGATGTACTCATTGAGGCGAACAATTTGACATATTACACGCCCAAAATGGAGCTACGGATGCAGAGATACGATGCGATGAACATGGCATGAAAATGTCAAAATATCAGGGACGGGCAGAATTTCACCTCCGGGAAAAGTCAACCCGGGACGAAGGCGTGCGGGACGAGGAGATCCGGGACGAGGCGGAGGCGTTTGGTTCCGGGGATGGGTGGATCTGATCCAGCTTCGTCTCCGGCGAGGTTCCACGAACTCCGGCGAGGAGGGCGGCGCCGGCGACGAGGGATCCGCGGAGGAGGTGAGGGGCCGGCGGGGACGCGGTGGAGGCGTGGGTCGACGGGGATGGCACGGGGCGCCGGCGGGCGGAGACGGCAGCGCTGAGCTCCGGCGAGCTCCATGGCGGCGCCGACCATGGAGGTCCCGGCGGCGGGGCGGATCGGGACGGGCGGCGGCGCGGCGGAGCGCGGCCGGGCCGTGAGGAGCTCAGGCTCCGGCGGGGACGAGCGGTGGTGGGGCGGCTGGACGTCCGGCGGGGAGCGGGCGGGCGGATCCGGCCACCGGCGGCGGCGGGCGGCGGCCGGCGCGGGGTGCGGGCGACCCAGGGCGCGCGGGACGGCGGCGGGCGCCGGTGCGAATGGCGGCTGCGGAGGACGGGCCCCGCGGGGGCCGGCGGCAGGCCTGGCGGGCCGCGGGTGGCGCGCGGGCGCGGGCGAGTCGGGCGGCGACACGTGGCGGCGGCGGAGCAGGTCGGACACGTCCGGCACGACGTGGACGTGTCCGACGGCGCGGGGAGGAGATTTTTAGGGTTTGGACCCGGATTTGGACGGGGGAAGGCATATATATAGTTTCTGGGAGCTAGGAGAGTCCAAATGAGGAGCGGTTTTCGGCCACGCGATCGTGATCGAACGACCGAGAGCATGGAGGGGAGTTAGATGGATTTTGGGCCACTTTGGAAAGGGTGTTGGGCTGCAAAGAGAGAGGGGCTTTACGGTTACCCGGTTAACCGTTGGAGTACCAAACGACCTCCAAATGGCACGAAACTTGACAGGCGGTCTACCGGTGGTATACCAAGGCCACTTGGCAAGGCTCGGTCCATTCCGAGAAAGTTTAATACCCGCACACGAAGAGAGGCAAGAAGGGGAACGCCGGAGGGCATAGGAGCGCCGGATTGCAAAAGGGACAACGGGGAAAAGGCTCGGATGCATGAGACGAACATGTATGCAAAATGAGATGCACATGATGACATGATATGAAATGCAGATGATGACATGGCAAAATGCAACACGCAAGCAAATGACATGGCAACAACGACGAATACCTGGCAGACACCTGGCGCAACGAATCCGGGGCGTTACAGCACCTCCTTGTAGGTGACACCCAGGGAGGATAAGGTCGAGGCCGACACCTCGGGCCTCCTCCCCCCACTTACCACTCTCACTCCTCCACCCGCTTCGCCTCTTCCTCTCCCCACCAGATCTCCCCCTCTCCCTCGTTCCCCACCTCTCCGAAAGTTGCCGCCGCCATCGTCGTCAATCCCATGCCCACCATCCCTGTTCGGCCTCGCCAAGATGTTGTAGCGTACCACCGTCGAGCTCCACTGCATCTGGTGCAAGCCGTTGGTGCTGAGGAGCACTGCACCGAGCCCCTCGACGCCTTCTTCCTCCTCGGTCCCGACGAGCTGAGGCGACGGTTCCAGCGCCACCAAGCCATCTCCCACTAAGCTCAACTACAGGCTCACTGTAAGCTTGCGATCCTTTCCCCTCGCTCTCCCGCATGAATCCGACCCCGTAACCGCGAACACCATAGCTGCTCGATGTTTGCTCCGCCATGGCGCTCGTCGCTGTCGCTACCGTAAGTATTGTGCTCAACCTAGCTCGTCACCGCGCTCTAGGCCTTGCTAGTACCCCGCAGAGGCCCTCCGCTGGGCCTGCCGTGCCTTCTGTCGCCGTTGGTGTTGATGGCCAAACTCCGGCGTCTGCCTCGCCGCTTGCCATCGTCGTTTTAGGCCTTCCCAAGGCCAACATTAGCGCCACGCGATGCGCCTCGCTCCCCTCTTTCGAACGCCACCTCGTGCGCGCAAAATGGTGCCAGGAGCGCATTTTTCGATGAGTTCCGAGGCCGCGTCGCCGCAGATTTGGTCGCCGGCGTGATTCCGGCACCGACAACAGCGAGGCTGACCTGGCGCTGATGTGTGGGGCCCGCTGATCCATTGTTGGGTGGGCCTAGTTGACTCGTTGATTACGTCAACCCACTGACATGTGGGGCCTAGTCAATAAAATGATTTAGATAAATAGAAAATCTATTAATTAAGTTGATTAATCAATCTATTCACTTATTGGACACTGACGGTGGGCCCCGCTTGATAATTAGTATTAGATTAGTCCAATTAACCTTGTTTATTTAGTCCAGTCACTCCCTAGTGGGTCCCACTGGACCCACATGTCAGGTTTGACCAGTCAACGGTCACAGTTGACTGCTGATGTCAGTGTGATGTCATGCTGATGTCATAAATAATTTTAGATATTTCTGTTAAATTAATTAATTCCAGAAAATGCCTAAAATCTTTAGAAAATCATAGAAAATAAACGGTAGCTCGGATCGAAAAACATAATACATGAAAGTTTCTCAGAACGAAGGGACGAATATGATCGTGTTGTCTCTTTCCATGTCGGAACCCCCTACGTAGGAGAACCCATAACTTTGAGACGGATTCTTGTAAATGAATAGTGCATACTTACCGGTTAATAAATCCCACTTCAATCCTAAAATAACTAAAATGACTTAGACATATCTTTAGGCAACCCTGCACTGCATCCTAGGCATAGCATGCTCTGTGCTGCATTATTTGTCATGAATTTATTTGTTTCCTCCCCCTCTTCTCTCTCGATAGACCCCAACATCCATGTAGCTCTTGAGACCGACGCAGCTCCGGAGTATGACTACGTCCCCAACGACACCATTGGCGACCCTGCCCTTACCACAGAGCAACCAGGCAAGCACCCCCTCCTTTGAACATTCCGATATCGCATATTCTCTACTCTCTTATGCTTGCATTAGAAACTAATGCTACTACTGCTTTACCTATTCTGATGCATTGCCTGATCTTGTAACCTGCTATTGTTACCTACATGTTTATCCTAAACTGCTTAGTATAGGCTGGTTAGATACCCATCAGAGACCCTGTTGACCCAACTACCCCGCTGGATTATCAAAAGACCCGATCAACGGGATTGAAGACCAGGCCCCGGGACCGCACAACACTCCCGTTAGTTGTACGACACCGCAAAGTTACTATCGAGTGCCGAGGGTGATACCTCGTTAGCACTTCTAATGCTAACACTATGGAGTAGTTACCCGGTCATGGTCATCGAGGGTGATTCCTCCTTTTCCACTTCCGATAACGACGCTGTGGTGCAACCCCTCTAGTGTGAACCTCGAGGGTGATTCCTCCTACGTTCACCTTGATGATTACATCAAGTGGAATCCACCTAAGGTGATTCCTCGGGGTTTCCGCCTGGTGTTTGGACACCCAGATACTTGGACTTCAAAACTGTTACTTGGAAATGCGGGTCGACCCTAAGGAGTACCCGCGAGTGATGTGGAGACGGGTTGACCTGGAGGGTACCCGAGATTTGAATACGAGGCGTGGTCGGGCATTCTTAGCCCTTGCTGCAAGTCCTCGAGACGGGGCTACGGGGTCACATCTTTCATGAGTCTATGCTCGTGACCGCACTACCAACACACTAACGGTTTGGATGTTTGATCCGAGGGGCCTCTGGCCTGATAGCACTAACCATCACGTGGCCATAGTATGTGCGTTCTCTGTCGTATGCATCAGCCGAAGCTTAATAAACGTCAGCGATTGAGCGACGCGCACTGGGTTGGACTGGAACGCCTCGCCTTGTATAAGGTGGGCTAGGTATGCTCACCGGCCGCGTACGAAACATGCAGGAGTGAAAAGGGCGATGGGCCCGAGACCCCTATGTGCTTAGGATGTAGACCGCCGTGCTAAAATCTCTATTAAGCCTAGGTCGGGTTGCGGCATATCGTTTGGCCGAGGTCGGGCATGACCCAGTAAAGTGTGTCCGGCCGGAGTTAATCGAGCATGGTGGGTAAGTTGGTGCACCCCTGCATGGAAGAAAACATATATTGATAGCCTGTCCTATGGTAACGGACACTCAGAGTTGTATCCCGATCGATACAACCAGAACTAGATACTTGAGATGAGAAATGGATAGTATGGCTCTGGGATTGCTTTCTCTCAGGGAGTCGTGGAAGGATCTCTGGGCGAGGTTGATGACACTACTACTACTACTATACTTTATGCTAGTCTGCACTCTTCGAATGCTGCAAGACTGCTGATGTCAGTGTACAAAAGTAGGGGCTCTCTTTTGTACCCATTTACTTGCGCACGGGCAGTCAGAGACGCGCCCGCGGCCACACTTAGCTGGCCAGAGGAGGGAAGCCAAAGGCGCAAGATAATCAAAGCAACACCAAGACAAGAGACACAAAAAGCAAGAGGGCCAGGTAGACTTCCCTGGCAAGACCATTGCTGGGGCAGCCTCCGCAGCCCCGGCAAGAGCCTTGCCGGGGCAACTTGCCCAGCGCCAGTAGAGGGCGCCACCCTTGAGCCCAAGGGTTCCAACGCCATCAATCACATTGGAACCAAGGCTCGGGAGGCACCTCCATGGTGGGATGTAGATCTTCATGAAGATCATAAACACACAAGATCAGATGAGGACCAAAAGATGACGATCCTCGGCAAGACCCTTGCTGAGGAAATCCACGAGACCTCTGGCAAGATCCTTGCAGGGGACGACCGTGATGTCACGGCAAGACCCTTGTCGGGACCCCGGCAAGACCCTTGCCGAGGACGTCAGCGGGGCCGCGGCTAGGCCCACATCTGCCAACACTCCACCGCCGGTCCCATGCAGCTGCCAGCTCAACCAGCTAGGAGAGCACCTGTGTGGCGACGTGCGGCCTCTAGACCAACTCAGGAAGCACATGCGTGGTGTCATGCATATCTTTGAGAAGACTCTGCCACCGCACCAGCCCAGCAGCCAGCCAACGTGGCACTGCAATGCCTCATCAGCTCGGACGCGCGTCAGAGCCAGGTGAGGCAGCGACAGCTGGGACGAGCTTCCTTGTCATCCCCGATAAATCAAGAAGGGCACGTCGGCAACGCATTAAATGCATTTGCCTGATGGTGCCAGAGTGATGAGGACATCAATACAATTGTTACACCCACAGCCCCTGCTGCTATTCATACTGGACCAATTACTAGAGCTCGTGCACGCCAACTAAATTACCAGGTACTTTCGTTTCTTGGTAATGATTCTAATGTTCATGAGAATATGATGCTGCCTAAATTGGATACATTTGTTTTGCTTACAAATGAAGGGTCTAGCTTGGAGAAGGATGAACATTGGAGCAAGAACAAGCATGGAGATGATGGCATGCGCAAGGGGAATAAGAACGGAGTTACAAGTGATGATTTCAGGACTTTGAAGCCACCATAATGGGTGCATGAAGCCTTGGACGAAATATACAAGATGCCACTTCATAAATTTCGTCCCGAGGCTATTTTAGGTGCTGCGTCACCTTATTATTGGGCCAGGCCCATGTAATTTCGAAATACATAAGTATAGGCTATTTTTAGAGTCCGTATGTGTGGGGAAACAAGAGATAGGGTTGATTTCGGACCCCTCCACCAAGGGCCACGAAATTCCCCCTCTTCCTCCATATATACAGCCCTTAGGGCATCGTTTAGACTTTGGGTTTTGTTTAGATTAAAAGTTCGCCATAGCTGCAACTTCGCGTACTTAGTTTGTGTTCAACGACCAGACAAAGGCGTCACAGAACCCCACCTTGATCAATAAAGCTTTCATCTTATATTCGCAATATCCAGATTGCAATCTTAGTTTCTTGCTTGTTCTTCGTTTGCTCGCAGGAAACAGACCCTCGTGGTCAGGTTGATCGTGCTCCGGCGTGGTCAATAACCTCTCGGAGTTGGTTTAGCGATTGCTAAGGCGCGACGTCCTCGCACGTTCGTAGTCGGATCGTCAAAGTCGACTTCCACCAAAGCGAAATCCACCATCTCATCGAAAGACGGGACACCTTTGCCTCTATCACAGAGGATAGACTCAGCCACTGTACACCTTTCCACCTCCTGTGTGCCACTGTGGCGACCCCTTTTTTCTATAAAAGGAGGCCCGAGGCGTAGGGGAGAGGGATTCGGATCTTTGGAACAAGTCACGTACCGTAACTACTTCAAGAACTCAAGAACACTCAAATATACACCAAAGCAGGACTAGGGTAGTATGCATCCTCGCGGCCCGAACCTAGGTAAACGATCTTTGTGATGACTCCTAGACCCGCTCTTTCCAAAACCTCGCGCCCGCCGACTGTAGTAGGGATTCCAGTGATCCCATAGGTGTTGTTTTCCACCGACATGTTTGGCGCGCCAGGTAGGGGGCGCAACTGTGAAAATCCGGTTTAGCAGTTAGTTTAGTAGTTCTTCATCCCATGGCTCCCAAGAAGAAGACGACGACGGTGATCGGTTCATCCGGAGCCGGACGGCCCGTACCAGTGCGGGCAAGTAGTGGGGCGGTCACGGACGGAAGCCGAGGCGCGGCCCACAAACACCCACATCACTCTGGTAGTCAAAGCCTGGTGAGCGGCATCGTTCGTGCGTGAGACGACGGGCCGCACGCCGCCAAATCCAAAGACGGAGCTGGGCCCCTCGCAGCTGGAGCTGGGCCCTCCAAGGGCGACGTCGTGCCACCTACCGGTGGCGCGGCGACCTCCAAGACACCTACGCCGGCGTCCACGACATGCTCTTCCCAAGTTGTGCGTGATGAGCAGCATCACCACGCTGGTGGCCCCCAGGCGCCAGCATGGGAAGAGTCCTACGCATCATTCGCAGAGCGAAGGAGGCCAGCATGCACGCCGAAGTGCTGGCAAAAATGGCATACAGCCGCAAGGCCGTGATAAAGCTCCTTCTAATGTGGTTAGAAGTCAGAGCGCATCATGGTCCACGCAGATTTCGCCACCGCCCACGCCAGCAGAAGCTTTCGCGCGCGCAGCTGCTCCTCGACTTTCTTGCAGCTGCAGAAAATCTCGACGACTGGAGAGCCACCATCGGGAGCCTCGTCGGCATTGCCAACAAAGATGATCCGCGACCAGCGGGGGCCTTAGGCCGACGCTCCGTAGAGCCACCGCATGCCAGTGGTGGAAGGGCCGGAGGTGATGCAGCCACGGTGCACTCTCCTCCCCCACGCCAGTTACCGCGGGTGTCGATCCGTCATGATGACGCTTGTGATAACATTTCCATAGCAACGTCCGACCCATGGACCCACTGTGATCAGCGCCAAATTCTTCGGGAGCGAGCCCTTGAAGATGCTCAAACCACCATCGAACGCCGGCGTGAAGCACGCCACCAGTCAGATAGGCAGGCAGGGCCCACTATGGACCACCCGGCACCGGGAGGCTATGGTGGCCTACCCCACGAGTTGGGTTACTGAGCCTTTACCCGTGAGTTGCGGCAGTTCCAGTGGCCCTCCCACCACACGTTCAAGCTCGTCATTGGAGAGAAGTACAACGGCAAGACTCACACGTCAGTGTTCCTCGGCATCTACACCATCACGATGCAAGCTGCTGGAGCCCGCGACGACAAGGTGCTTGCCAATTACTTCCCATTGGCACTTAAGCCCAATGTCATGTCATGGTTGATGCACTTGCCCATTTCTTGTTGTTTGGATTTGTGTCATGAGTTCATTGACGCCTTCACTGGGGGCCATCAAGCTCATGGCTAGGCAAGCGATTTGCATATCATCCCCCAGAAGGAAGGTGAAAACCTGCGCAAGTACATACAAAGGTTCAGCCGGGTGCGGTACAACATCCCAGACGTTCACCCCACCGCCGTGATCAGTGCATTCCATCAGAATGTGCGCAACCGCAAGATGCGTGAAGAGCTGGCAATGAACAAGGTCAAAGATGTGGCCGAACTTTATGTTCTGGCCGATAGGTGCGCTCGAGCTGAAGAGGGGAGGAAGTACCCCGGCGAGGACACTGGTGCAGAAACCGACTCAACAGACGAAGACACCGCCGCCCCGATGAAGAAGGGCCGGTGCTGCAACAAAAAGCGCAAGGGCAAGGCCGTGCTTACCGTTGAGGGATCTGATGACACCGGCACTGCCAAGAAGGCCAAGGCAAACGACCCCAGCAAGGAAATTGCCGGGTGCACTACTTGCCGGGCCTTGGCGGCTGCCGACAAGCCAGGAAGCTCCGACAAGCAGTACTGCAAGATCCACTGCACCAAGGGCCACGACCTCTAGAACTGCCGACAAGTTGAGCTGCTTGCTGGGAAGCAAAAAGGCTGAGTATGAGAGGCGGGACAAGGAGAAGGGTCAAGACGGTGCAGAAGGATCCGACAAGAAGCGTGGCAGCCAAGAAAGCTTCCGCGGCAAGGATAACCAGCAAGAGAGGCCCGCCCGGGGCCGTGACAAGAAGCAAGAAGATGATGGTCATGACAAGGACGAGGAGTTCGGCGAGCATGAGTTTCAGAAAGCTACAGAGGCCATGTGTGTCGACGGTGGCGCCTCGCTGCACACCTCTCACCGCCAGCTCAAGCAGTGGGAACATGAGATTGCAGCGGTGGAGCCATCATTTGACGCTCAGAAGCCACTGAAGTGGTCCAGCAGCCTATCATTTTTGACACTGAGGACCACCCTGATCGCACAACTGCGGTTGGGTGTCTGCCGTTGTTGGTTTCACCAAGGATACGCAACCTCAAGGTGAAGAAGATGCTAGTTGACAGCAGGGACGGTCTAAACTTGATCTCGCCTATTGTAAGGCTGCAGATTCCTAATGGAGGCCTCGAAGAGACAGGCACGTTTCAAGGGGTCAACCCGGGAAGGAGTTAGCCGAAAGGTAAGGTAACGCTGCCCGTGACATTTGGAGGAGAGTTGAACTATAGGACGGAGAGGATTGTCTTCGATGTAGCCGAGATCCCCTTTCCCTACAATGGGATCCTCGGCCACCTAGCACTAGCAAAGTTCATGGGAGCGCCGCATTATGCCTACAACACGCTGAAGATGCCTGGGCCGATGACCATCATCACCGTCCCCTCCGACAAGAAGGACGCGCTATCTGACCTGACCAACTCTACCGAGAAGCACTTCCGGCGACTGCCGCCAAGGCACTTGCTCCTGCCGCCGAAACCCCGGGAGGGAAGAGGACCGGCGAGACCTCTCGTACCCACTCCAGCAAGCGCACTGCAGGATTTGAAGAAATACCTCCCCTCCACACCGATACTGGTTGCGCCTAAACCACAAGAGCCGCTACTGCTATATCTAGCGGCAACGAATAAAGTGGTCAGCACCATGCTAGTGGCGCAGAGGGAGCTCGACGAAGGGGCAGAGGCAGCGGCAGGACTAGCGGATGGCGAGACAGAGCTCCCCCCGGCAGGGCCTGGTACCGGCAAGGCGAGGCCCCAGCAGGGTCTGACACCGGCAGGACAGGGCCTGCGCAACCATATGAAGTGGTGCAGAAGAAGAAGATGATGCAGCACCCGGTTTACTTTGTCAGCTCCCTCTTGCAGGGGGCTAGGTCAAGGTACTCCGGTGTGCAGAAATTGCTCTTCGACCTCCTTATGGCCTCGAGGAAGTTGCGTCATTACTTCCAAGAGCACGAGATCACCGTCGTCACCCGCCTCCTATTGCAACAGATGCTGTGTAACCCGGACGCAACCAGGAGGATTGTGGAATGCGCCTTGGAGCTGTCGAGCTTAGGTTTGAAGATTGAAAGTACTTCGATGATCCAGAGTGGAGTCTTGGCAGAGTTCATTGCAGAGTGGACCTTGATGCCTGACAAAGAGATCCAGGAGACCAGTCTTCCCGGCAAGGAAACAAGTCGCAACTTGATTATGTACTTTGATGGGGCTTTCTCGCTGCAAGGCGCCGGTGCTGGTGTGTTGCTCGTCGCACCCACCGGAGAGCACCTCAAGTATGTGATCCAAATGCACTTTTCAGGGAGATGTCGACAAACAACACTGCTAAATAGGAGGGTTTGCTTGCTGGTCTTAGGATTGTGGCAGACCTCGGGATCAAGAAGCTCATCGTCAGGGGTGATTCACAACTTGTCGTCAGGCAAGTCAACAAGGATTATCAATGCCCGTTAATGGAGGCCTACGTAGATGAGGTGAGGAAGCTGGAGGAGCGTTTTGATGGTATAGAGGAGGAGCATGTTCCCTGAATGGAGAACGACATCACCGACTACCTGTCGAAGCATGCTGCCTTCAAACTACCTATGGAATGGACCCCAAAGGCCGAAGCAGCACTGCAGGATTTGAAGAAATACCTATCCTCCACACCGATACTGGTTGTGCCTAGACCACGAGAGCCGCTACTGCTATATCTAGCGGCAACGAATCAAGTGGTCAGCAACGCGCTAGTGGCACAGAGGGAGGTCGACGCAGGGGCAGTGGCAGCGGTAGGACTTGCGGATGGCGAGCCAGAGCTCCCCCCGGTAGGGCCTGGTACCGGCAAGGTGAGGCCCCCGGTAGGGTCTGACGCCGGTAGGACAGGGCCTACGCAACCAAATGAAGTGGTGCAGAAGAAGAAGAAGATGCAACACCCGGTTTACTTTGTCACCTCCCTCTTTTCGGGGGCTAGGTCAAGGTACTCCGGTGTGCAGAAATTTCTCTTCAGCCTCCTTATGGCCTCGAGGAAGCTGCGTCATTACTTCCAAGCGCACGAGATCACTGTCGTCACCCGCCTCTCGTTGCAACGGATGCTGCGTAACCCGGACGCAACCGGGAGGATTGTGGAATGGGCCTTGGAGCTGTCGAGCATTGGTTTGAAGTTTGAAAGTACTTCGACGATCCAGAGTAGAGTCTTGGCAGAGTTCATTGTAGAGTGGACCTCGACGCCCGACGAAGAGATCGAGGAGACAACTCTTCCCATCAAGGAAACAAGTCGCAACTAGATTATGTACTTTGACGGGGCTTTCTCGCTGCAAGGTGCCGTTGCTAGTGTGCTGCTCGTCGCACCCGCTGGAGAGCACGTCAAGTATCTAATCCAGATGAATTTTCACAGGGAGATGTCGATGAACAACACTGCTGAATACGAGGGGTTGCTTGCCGGTCTCAGGATCGCGGCAAACCTCAGGATCAAGAAGCTCATCGTCTGGGGTGATTCATAGCGTGTCGTCAGGCAAGTCAACAATTATTATCAAAGCCCGTTGATGCAGGCCTACGTAGATGAGGTGAGGAAGCTGGAGGAGTGTTTTGACGGTATATAGGCGGCGCATGTTCCCCGAGTGGAGAACGACATTGCCGACTACCTGTCGAAGCGAGCTGCCTTCAAACTACCTGTGGAACCAGGTACTTTTGTGCTTCGGTTAGCTCAACCATCGGTTGAAGCATCGACAAAGCAGAACAAGTGGAGGAAATCAGGCCCCGACAAGTACTTTCCCACCGAGATCCTTGGAGTCGCTGGCAAAGATGTTGCCGTGGACACTGAGCTTGCCATGGGGCAACCGAGTCCGACAGGGCATCAAGCCCTGGCTGTAGAGACAACCACTCCCATGGCAGAGGAAATGCCTTTAGTCCTTGTCGTCGAGCCCCAGGCTCCGGCATGGGCACAACATACCGTTCGATTCCTCCAAACAGGGGAGCTTCCTGAGGAGCAGGAAGAAGCGGAGAAAGTAGCCCGTCGGGCTGCAATGTATCAGTTTGTTGACAATTTTCTGTACAGAAAAAGACCAAACAGAGTGAAATTGAAGTGCATTCCCCAGGAGGAAGGACTGGAGCTGTTGGAAGAGATACATGGAGGCATATGTGGCTCCCACATAGGGTCGAGGGCCCTTGCCGGCAAGGCCTTCCGGCAAGGTTTCTTCTGGCCCAGTGCCCTCTAGGATGCAACGGCACTAGTAACCAAGTGTGAAGCGTGTCAGTTCCATTCAAAGAAGCTTCATCAGCCAGCTCAAGCCCTTCAAACAATCCCTCTCTCCCGGCCATTTTCAGTCTGGGGGCTCGACATACTGGGCCCTTTCCCCCGCGCTGTCGGGGGCTTTGAGTACTTGTACGTTGCAATCGACAAGTTCACAAAGTGGCTGGAGGTGGAAGCTGTGAGGAAGGTGACAGCGCAGTCAGTTGTCAAATTCTTAAAGGGGCTACTCTACCGTTTTGGTGCGCCAAACAGAGTCATCACTGACAATGGCACAAAGTTCACAAGCCGCACCTTCATGCAATACACCCAGGACCTCGGCAGCAAAGTCTGTTTCGCTTCTGTGGCGCACCCATGGAGCAACGGCCAGGCAGAGAGGGCAAATGTTGAAGTACTGCGAGGCCTGAGGACAAAGACTTTTGACAGGCTACATGGGAGCGAAATGCGCTCAATTGATGAGTTGTCGGCGGTTCTTTGGTCGATCAGAATGATGCCAAATCGAGCCACCGGCCAGACACCCTTTGCCCTGGTATACGGGGCAGAGTCAGTTCTCCCCACGGAACTCACATACGGGTCACCTCGAGTGCTCGCTTATGATGAGCTTGAGCAAGAGCGATTGCGGCAAGTTGATGCAACACTCCTCGAGGAAGATCATCTTTGGGCGGCTGTGAGAGCAGCGCGCTACCAGAAAGCCTTGCGCCGCTACCATAGCCGCAAGGTTCATGCTCAAAGCTTTGAGGAAGGCGACCTTGTTCTTCGGCGCGTTCAATCGACCAAGAATTCCAACAAGTTGACGCCAAAGTGGGAAGGCCCTTATCGGGTAATACGAGTCACCAGGCCCGGCGCAGTCCGCCTGGAGACCTAAGATGCCATTCCAGTGAGCAACTCCTGGAACATCGAACATCTTCGCAAGTTTTACCCATAAGGCGCGGTTGCCACCCCCCCCCCCCCCGCCCGGCAGACCACCTTTTGTACAAGCCTTGCCGACAATGTAACCCTCTGTACAAAGCCAGACACAGACCCTGAGCATAAATAAATGAAGTGCTGGCGCCCGAAGTTATAGCATGCATGCTAGGTTGAGTCTCTCCCTCGGTTAGGGTTGATAGTGCTTAGCGGCGACTAACCCCTAGCATAGAGGTCGAGTGTGTGTCTCTCTGTTCCTTTCCGTCCTCTTTGGTTCGCATGGTACATGGACATTTCTGCTGAGCTATTTAGAAGAAAGAGAACAAGCTGGCGCTCCGGTCCCGTCATGCCAAGGTTGCCGGGGGCTGCAGACACAAGTCCTACCATGGCAAGCCAAGATTTTCTGGGGGCTGCAGATTTAGATAAGTCCTTTATCCCCTATTGTGCATTTTCGTATGGAATTGGGACGTATGAAACCTTGTTTTATTCCTAGGCCACCGTTCTCCCCTTTTCCTGTACCCAAGAACTATTCCCTGGGTTGGAACTTGGTTGTAGTCGGGGTGACAAGGAAGCAAACGAAGGGCCTAACCCTACTTCACCCCAGCCTCCGCCAAAAGCGTGAGTATGGTCGAATGAAGTAAGGGGATGACAAGGCCTATTGCCGGGCGACAATGTTTATCCTAAAAATAACAAGGATTCATTCCTTGGCATGGGCTTCGCTCACGCACAAAGAACCCGACAAGCACCCTTTTTTCATTAATACGTCCCATACAGGTACAGTTCATACAGAATGTAAATATGAGCAAGGGGATTACAAGTTTTAAATTGAACTAAGTCCCGTAGGTTTGCAAACTAAAAAGATATAAGATGCCTGTGATCCCCGTTCTTGCTCCTTTCCTCCCAGGTGCAGCAGGTGAAGGCAAAAAGGGAGCGAGGTGGAACACATCAATGGAGATCTTAATGAGGAAGGCCCTCGGCAGGGTGTGTGGCCGAGGGAGGCGCGACACGGTCAGTCAGAGTCGGAGTCAGCATTCCCCCGCTCGACGCCCTCGTCGTTGCTGTCGCTGTCCTCCTCGTCACTCCCACTTGAGGAGTCCTTGTCATCAGAAGAGCTCTCCACGCAACACTTTAGGTGAGTTCCAAAGTCCCCAAAGACGTTGACAGAGAGCAGGCCATTCTCCATTAATTTGAATTAGAGAATGAGTCCCTCCGTCAGGCTATGGATACGAGCGAAGGTCTTCCATCCACGACAAAGATACATGGCGTGAGGGGCGGGAAAGTTGACGTCAACCCGTGTGCCGCCATTCCCGCAGCCCCTCATATGCAATCTCAGAGTCTGCAGCGGGTCGAGCTCCATCTCCCGAGCGAATGGAGTAGGGAGACAAAGATGATGACACATTGGTCGGTGCAGCCTGATGAAGAACTCACGGGGCTGGTCCCCGATGTGGCCCTCCATTGGGGGAGGGACCGCTGGCGGAGGCGAGGCCGGAGCACCGCCCCGTCCTCCTCCTCCCCGGGCACCACGATGACCTCGGCCTCACCCCCTCCCCCACCCTCTCATGGCCGGCTCCACTGTCACGAACTCTTGGGAAGGAGGGATGTGCTGTCGAGCGGAGACCCTCGACGCCACCGTCGAAGTGCCAGTGCGCCCTCTCGCCATGGCAAAAGGAAGAAAGGAGCCAAGGTGGAAGGAGATGGATGATGAAAGATTAAGACATGCCATCCCCCTCCCCCCTTTCTTATAAAAGGGCGGGGTCGGGGCTCGGCCGCCTCACTCAGCCAATCCGGCCATCAGGGGTTCAAGGAATCGAGACCGACCCGCTGCTCCAATCTGCGGCGACCCGGTTTCCCGCCTCGTCATTTAAGGCCCGTGCCCCCCCCCCCCCGCGCCCACCGCCTACCATCTTCGAGGCATGGGGGACATGTGGCGAGCAAGGAAAAATCAAGGGGACGAGTGAGGCAACCGTTTTTTCACCCCGTGATCATGGGTCACGGGCGCCTTGAAGGCCAGAACCCGAGTCCACTCGGTAAATGAGTCGCGCCCCTGCGTTTTCCTCTTTTCATGGGGAAGGCACGAGCCGCCTCTTTACCATGATGTGACGCATGTGGGGTGGAACCGTCCCACGCACGACCCTCCACACCACGCATTCAACGTGGGTCATGGGGAAGCACAGCGGACGAAGAAGTAACCACGGTAAAAATCCGTTCCGCCTACCCGCGCACCATTCTGGGCCTAGCCCAACAACGCATCGCACTTATGTGTGGCCCGGGGGCTCCTGTCGGTGTACAAAAGTAGGGGCTCTCTTTTGTACCCCTTTACTTGTGCACGGGCAGTCAGAGCCGCGCCCGCGGCCACACATAGCAGGGCAGAGGAGGGAAGCCAAAGGCGCAAGACAATCAAAGCAACACCAAGACCAGAGACACAAAAAGCAAGAGGGTGAGGTAGACTCCCCAGAAAGACCCTTGCCGGGGCAGCCTCCGCAGCCCCGGCAAGACCCTTGCCGGGGCAACTTGCCCAGCGCTAGCAGAGCGCGCGACCCTTGAGCCCAAGGGTTCCAACACCATCAACCACATTGGAACCAAGGCTCGGGAGGCACCTCCATGGTGGCATGTAGATCTTCATGAAGATCATAAACACACAAGATCATATGAGGACCAGAAGACAACGATCCTCGGCAAGATCCTTGCCAAGGAAATCCACGAGACCTACTGCAAGATCCTTGCCGGGGACGACCGCGATGTCATGGCAAGACCCTTGCCGGGACCCCGGCAAGACCCTTGCCAAAGACGTCAGCAGGGCCGCGGCCAGGCCCACATCTGCCAAGACTTCGCCACCGTTCCCATGCAACTGCCAGCTCAGCTAGCTAGGCGAGCACCTATGTGGCGACGTGAGGCCTCTAGACCAACTCAGGAAGCACCTGCGTGGTGGCATGGAGATCTTCGAGAAGACTCTGCCACCGCACCAGCCCATTAGCCAGCCAACATGGCACTTTAACGCCTCATCATCTCGGACGCGCTTTAGAGCCAGGTGAGGCTGCGACAGCTGGGACGAGCTTCCTTGCCGTCCCCGATAAAGCAAGAAGGGCACGTCGGCAGCGCATTAAATGTGTTTGTCTGACAGTGCCAGAGGATAGACTCAACCACTGTACACCTTTCCACCTCCTATGTGCCACTGTGGCGACCCCTTTTTTCTATAGAAGGAGGCCCGAGGTGTAGGGGAGAGGGATTCGGATCTTTGGAACAAGTCACGTACTATAACTAGTTCAAGAACTCAAGAACACTCAAATATACACCAAAGTACGACCATGGTATTACGCATCCTCACGGCCCGAACCTGGGTAAACGATCTTTGTGCTGACTCCTAGACCCGCTCTTTACACAACCTCGCACCCGCTGACCGTAGCAGGGATTCCAGTGATCCCATAGGTGTCATTTTCCACCGACAACTGAAGATGTGGAAGATGTTAGTCTTTGATAGGACTAGGCTATCCCCTCTATTTCTGCAGCCCAGTCCACATATACGGCCTTCCTTCGATAATGTTGCATATGTAGTGTAGATCCTTGCTTGCTGAGTACTTCGGATGAGTACTCATGTTTTCTTTGCTTTCTTTTCCCCCCTTATCCGTTTGATGCAACCAGATGACGGAGCCCCTGAGACCGCTGCCACCGCCAACGACTACTACTACCCTGAGGGTGCCTACTACCACGTGACGGACACCGATGATCAGGAGTAGTTAGGAGGCTCCCAGGCAGGAGCCTTGCCTTTTCGATTGTTGTTACTTTTGTGCTAGCCTTCTTAAGGCAGTCTTGTTTAACTCATGTCTGTACTCAGATATTGTTGCTTCCGCTGACTCATTTGTATTCGAGTCCTCGAGGCCCCTGGCTTGTAATATAAAGCTTGTACTATTTTAATTTGTGTCTAGAGTTGTGTTGTGATATCTTCTCGTGAGTCCCTGATCTTGATCATACACATTTGCATGTATGATTAGTGTACGATTGAATCGGGGGCGTCACAAGTTGGTATGAGAGCCGACTGCCTATAGGTAGCCCCCTTTCCAACTCCTTGGCCGAAGTTGAGTCTAGTCACTGAAAAAACTTTTACTAACATGGTTGTGCGGCTTATGGGCCCACGACACCATTGGGTGGTATTAGGATCTTTTACTCCTCGTCTATACTCTGGGACTCTAAACATTCTTCTACTCAGGTTAAACAAATTTACTAACTCTAACATTAGGATCCCGTGACCACATTGACCCCAAAGATGGATAAGCCATAGTTATTCTTTAGAATAGCATCTTGAATAGTACACACACTGTCGTGATGACTACTATGTGGTATCCATCGTACCTCTTTCCTTATGCATGTTTCATCATGAATGATTCTTTGTCTTTACAAATGCTCAATGCTGAACTACCCTTGTTACGTGTTAGCAGGATGGTTAGATCCGCTGGTCGTGGCCGTGGTGCCAACGATCCACCACCGCCCGAATTCTTGGCCGGGGTGATACAATAATTTGAGCTGAACCGCTAGTTCATGGAAGAAATGATGGATCAGTTTCCTCGTCCGGATATGAATCAGCAGCCAGCCCCAGTAACTCTACAGGACTTCATGCGCCTCAACCCGACCATCTACCGTAGCTCAACTCAGCCCCTTGATACTGATGACTGGCTTCGTGACATCACATATGAAATGAAGTCTGTTATTGTTGCCCCTCCCAGCTATGTCACCTTCGCATCCTTCTTCCTCAAGGGCCCCACTGCTCAATGGTAGGATAGCCTCTGACATACCCTACCTACTAGAACGGTCATCACTTGGCCAGATTTCCAAGCTGCCTTCCGTGCCTGCTTCATTCCTCGGGGAATCATGGACAGGAAGAAGCCCGAGTTCCGTAACCTCACCCAAGGCAACATGAAAGTTGATGCTTATCAGCGGGAATTTCCAGATTTGTCACGTTATGATGAAGAAGACATTGCAACTGATGCTCGTAGGCAAGAAAAGTTCCGTGATGGACTTCACCCTGATATCAAGTTAGCACTCCTCAATCATGATTTTGTCGACCTTGCCACCTTGGTGAACAAAGCTATTCAGGTTGAGACTGGTCTTCAGGAACACCAGGGATCCCTTAGGCGCAGCTGTGATGCTGGCTCATCTTTGGGCCCGTCAGCGCAGAAGCGTTGGATATGTATTCCCCATAGCATCTATCATCCAACTGCACCTGCACCAAGACCGTCCTATGCCACACCTCACCTGCGTCCTCCATCGCCGAGGCAGCCTCTTTGGACTACACCACCCCAAGCTCCTGCTCCCAATCCCAATGATGGTTTGTGCTTCAGATGTGGCTGCCCAGGTCACCTTGTCAAAGAGTGCAATCAGAAATAGAACCAGCTGGCCCTGCCTTCAACTGGCCGTAAAAACCAGCCCCGCAATGGCAAAGCCAAACCTTATGGTCATGGTCAGGCTAATCATGTTGATCTGAAAGAAGCTCAAGATCAGCCTGCCACTGTAATGGGTACTCTTCTCGTTAATTCAGTACCGGCTACTATTTTATTCGATTAAGGAGCATCGCATTCATTCATGTCAGAAAATTTTGCATAGGCACACGACATTCGATGCGAGCCCATGAACACTCCGATAGTGGTACGCACCCCTGCGGGCCGATGTCAAACTACCATGATTGGTCGCGACGTTCCTATTCAGATTGAAGCATTGGAATTCCTTGTTTCTCCCATTATTCTAGAGTCTTCCAATATTAACCTTATTCTGGGAATGGAATGGTTGAAAGCACATATTGCCTCTATCGTTTGCACCACCAAAGTCGGTCATCTCCTACATCCTTCTGATGAGATAGTAATCTACCATGCTCAGATCGTTCAAAATGCTGAAGCACGGCTTTATGCCTTGAATGTGTTGAACGCAGAACCTCTTGAGGGAATTGAAAAGATTCTAGTCGTTCACACCTTCCTAGATATTTTTCCAGAAGAACTTGCAGGAATACCCCCTGCTCCGGCTGTCGAGTTTGTCATCGATTTGAAACCAAGCACCGTTCCTATCGCCAAACGACCCTATAAGATGCCACCTCATGAACTCCTTGAGCTTAAGGAGGAAATCGACAAATCTCTTCGTAGTGGTTTCATTCATCCAAGTTCCTGTGCTTGGGGAGCATCTTATCTCTTTGTGAAGAAGAAGGATGGAACAAATCGTTTGGTCCAGGACTATCGTCCTATCAACCAAACAACTATTCAGAACAAGTATCCCCCTCCCTCGGATCAATGATATGTATGATCAACTGGCTGGTTCCTCAATATTCTCTAAACTCGACCTGAGGTTGGGTTATCACCAGATCCATGTCTATGAAGAGGATATTCCCAAGACCGTATTCGACACTCGTTATGGTTCTTACGAGTACACCATTATGTATTTCGGCTTAACCAATAATCCAGCTACATTCTCTCGTATGATGAACTATATATTCATGGAATACCTCGACAAGTTCATCATGGTTTGTCTGCATGATATCCTTGTTTATTCCAAGAACAAAGAAGAGCATGTTGAACATCTTTGTCTTGATGTAGAAAAGCTTCGGGAGCATCAGCTATATGCCAAGTATTCTAAGTGTGAATTCTATCTACCCGAACTAACCTACCTTGGGCATGTCATCTCCAATGATGGTATTGCCGTCAACCTAGAGCGAGTTCAGGCTATTCTTGACTGGACCCCTCTGAAGACTGTCAAGCAAGTCAAAAGCTTTCTTGGACTGCCAGCTAGCCCCCGACTAATCTGCTTCACAAGGGCGTTAAGTTCGATTGGACAGACAAATGTCAGGAAAGTTTCCAGGCACTCAAGGACAAGTTGATTTCTACCCCAGTGTTTGCTCCCCCTGATTCTCGCAAGGACTTTGTCATCTATTGCAACGCTTCACGACAAGGCTTAGGTTGTGTCCTAATGCAAGAGCACAGAGTGATTGCTTATGCCTCCCATCAAGTGCGTCCTCACGAAGAGAACTACCCAGTTCATGACCTCGAGCTTGCTGCGGTTATCTATGCACTGAAGCTATTTTGTCAATAACTTCTCGGTAACCGTTGCGAGATCTTCACCGATCATCAGAGTCTTAAGCATTTGTTTACTCAGCCAGATCTGAAAATCCATACCATTGATGGATGGAAGCTATTGCTTACTACAACTGCGGTATATCTTATACACCTGGCAAGGCTAATGTAATGGACGATGCCCTCAGCCGCAAGTCTTATTGCAATAACCACATGGTTCATAAAGCTTAACCCCACTTTTACGAAGAACTTTGCAAGCTGAACCTTCAACTAGTTCCGTAGGGTTCTCTAAATAACTTTGTCTTGGAACAAAATCTTCTGAAAGCAATTAAGTCTGCTCAAGCCAAAGATGCTCATGTTGATCTGATGAAAAAGGATCTTGCCTTAGAGAAATCCGAAGATTTCCCGCTTGCTGAAGATGGCAACTTATACTTCAGAGATCGCATTGTAGTACCCCAGTACAAGCTTATGACAGAGAAGGTGATGAAAGAAGCACATGACACCCCTCTCTCCATTCATCCGGTAAGTACCAAGATGTATCTAGACATCTGTAAGAAGTATTGGTGGTCTAAAATGAAGCAAGACATTGCTCGATATATCGAAGAATGTGACGTTTGTCGTCGTGTCAAAGCAGAACATCAGAAACCGGCTGGACTTCTACAACCGCTTCCGATTCCTGAATGGAAGTGGGATAAGATTCAGATGGACTTCGTCACTGGCCTTCCCAAGTCTCAGAATGGTAATGATGCTATCTTTGTCGTCATCGACCAATTCTCGAAAGTTGCTCACTTTCTGCTAGTCAAGGAGACAATCACTGCTAGTCAATTAGCAAACTTGTGTATCTTCAAAATTGTGTCACTCCATGGAATTCCGAAGGAGATCAGTTTAGACCGTGGCAGTATATTCACTTCAAAGTTCTGGGATAGTTTCCAAGAGGCAATGGGAACTCATATTACCTAGAGCACTGCTTATCATCCCCAATTCCAAGGCCAAGTCGAGCGAGTCAACAATATTATGGAAGACATGCTTCGGGCTTGTGTTATTTCCTTCGGCAAGAAGTGGGAAGAATCTCTCCCTTATGCGGAGTTCTCTTATAACAACAGTTATCAAGCTAGCTTGAAAATGGCATTCTTCGAAGTGCTTTATGGACGTAAGTGCCGAACGCCTCTAAATTGGTCAGAAACTAGGGAACGAACACTCATTGATCTGGACATTATTCAACAAGCTGATGAAAAGGTTCGCATTGTCCGGTATAATCTCAAGGCGGCCCACTCTCGCCAGAAGAGCAACTATGACCGCAAACACTAGGGTTCAAGTTATCAACCTGGTGATCAAGCTTATCTGCGTGTCACTCCTTTGAGAGGCACTCATCGGTTCGGAGTCAAGGGCAAGCTAGCTCCGCGCTACATTGGTCCCTTCCGCATTCTTGCCCGCCGTGGACTCGTGGCATATCAACTAGAGTTGCCACCTCAGTTCTCTCACATCCATGACGTCTCCCACGTGTCGCAACTTCGTTGTTGCTTCAAGGATCCGGAACGTGAAGTGGATCCGGAACTGATTGAAGTGCAAGATGACCTCACTTATAAAGAGCATCCGATCCGCATTCTTGAAGAAGCTGAACGCCGAACCCGCCAGAAGGTTACCAAGTTCCTCAAGGTGCAATGGTCGAATCATACCAAAGATGAAGCCACTTGGGAACGCGAGGATAACCTCCGTGCTGAATACCCCGATCTTTTCCCTTCTACCTCTTAATTCTCCGGACAAGTATTTCTTTTAGAGGAGGAGAGTTGTAACACCCTTGTGTAATGATGCTACAGTAACCCTTGGGGTTAAGTTAATCCTTTTGATAAACAAGTGTCTATTCGTCATTGTCTCTTGTCTCTTTCAAATTCTAGTTGAATTCAATTTCAAATTATGAGTGAAATTTAAAAATGCTCACACATGAAAACTAAAATGGTCCTCATGTGCCAAATAATCCATTACTAATATTGGTGGTGAACCAACATTTTTCCAAGGTGTCTAAATGGCTTAAAGTAGCTAAAACAGTGCTTAAAACATTTGTTTAAATCCTTTTTAATTTGTAAAATTACTAAACTATTTTATTTAAATACTAAACTACATGTGGCTGTGGCCTAAGCTATTATTCTATTTTAGGAGGAAGTGTTGTATTTTTGTAAAGCCAAAATGTTTTGAATAGAAATAGAAAACAGAAAGTAAAAGAAAAAAGAAAAAGGAAAAGGAAACACAGGGGAGAGAGAGAGAATAGACTCACTGCCCCCTGGGTTTTGGCCCACTCGAGTCGGCCCACTCCCCCTCCCGGTCGCTTCCCTTCCTGTTCCTCCAACCGCGGGGCAGAGGCGCGTCCAGGCGCCACCGCACCTCCTCGCCGGCGACGCCCAGGCAGGATAAGGTCGAGGTCGACGCCTCGGGCCTCCTCCCCCCACCTACAACTCCCACTCCTCCACCCGCTCCGCCTCTCCCTCTCCCCACCAGATCTCCCCCTCTCTCCCTCGTTCCCCACCTCTCTGAAAGTCGCCGCCGCCACCGTCGTCAATCCCGTGCCCACCTTCCCCGTTCGCCCTCGCCAGGATGTCGTAGCGCACCACCGTCGAGCTCCACTACGTCTGGTGCAAGCCGTTGGTGCTGAGGAGTGCTGCACCGAGCCCCTCGACGCCTTCTTCCTCCTCGGTCCCGACGAGCTCCGGCGACGATTCCTGCGCCACCGAGCCATCTCCGAGCCCACTAAGCTCAAGTACAGGCTCACTGTAAGCCCTCGATCCTTTCCCCACGCTCCCCTACACGAATCCGACCCCGTAACTGCCAACACCATAGCCGCCCGAAGTTTGCTCCGCCGCGGCGCTCGCCGTCGTCTCTACCGTCAGTACCGTGCTCAACATAGCTCGTCACCACGCTCTAGGCCTTGCTAGTACCCCGCAGAGGCACTCCGTTGGGCCTGCTATGCCCTCTGTCGCCATTGGTGGAGATGGCCGAACTCCGGCGTTCGTGTCGCTGCTTGCCGTCGTCGTTTTAGGCCTTCCCGAGGCCAACCGTTAGCGCCACGCGACGCGCCTCGCTCCCGTCTTTCGACACCAGCTCGCGCATGCAAAACGGTGGCCGGAGCGCGTTTTCCAACGAGTTTCGAGGCCTTGCCGCCATAGATTTGGTCGTCGACATGATTTCGGAGCCAACGCCGGCGCGGCTAACCTGGCGCTGACGTGTGGGGCCAGCTGAGCCATTGATGGTGGGTCCAATTGACTCGTTGATTGGGTCAACCCACTGACATGTGGGGCCCAGTCAATAAAATGATTTAGATAAATAGAAAATCTATTAATTAAGTCGATTAACTAATCTATTCACTAATTAGACACTGGCAGTGGGCCTCGCTTGATAATTAGTATAAGATTAGTCAAATTAACCCTGTTTATTTAGTCTAGTCACTGGCCAGTGGGTTCCACTGAACCCACAGGTCAGGTTGACCAGTCAACGCCTAGAGTTCACTGTTGATGTCAGTGTGATGTCATGCTGACGTCCTAAATCATTTTACATATTTCTGTTAAATTAATTAATTCCAGAAAATGTCTAAAATCTTTAGAAAATCGTCGAAAATAAACTGTAGCTTGGATCGAAAAACTTAATACATGAAAGTTGCTCAGAACGACGAGATGAATTTGATCATGTCGTTTGTTTCCATGTCGGAATCCTCTACGTAGGAGAACCCATAACTTTGAGCCCGATTCCAGTAGATGAATAGTGCATACTTACCGGTTAATAAATCCCAATTTAATCATAAAATAACTAAAATGACTTAGACATATCTTTAGATAACCATTCACTGCATCCTAGGCATAGCATGCTCCGTGTTGCATTAATTTCCGTGAATTTATTTGTTTCCACCCCCTCTTCTCTCTCGATAGACCCCGACGTCGACGTAGCTTAAAGTCTACTACACAACCTTCTTTTTGTAGATGTTGTTGGGCCTCCAAGTGCAGAGGTTTGTAGGACAGTAGCAAATTTCCCTCAAGTGGATGACCTAAGGTTTATCAATCCGTGGGAGGCGTAGGATGAAGATATTCTCTCTCAAACAACCCTGCAACCAAATAACAAAGAGTCTTTTGTGTCCCCAACACACCCAATACAATGGAAAATTGTATAGGTGCACTAGTTCGGTGAAGAGATGGTGATACAAGTGCAATATGGATGGTAGATATAGGTTTTTGTAATCTGAAAATATAAAAACAGCAAGATAACTAATGATAAAAGTGAGCACAAACGGTATTGCAATGCTTTGAAACAAGGCCTAGGGTTCATACTTTCACTAGTGCAAGTTCTCCCAACAATAATAACATAATTAGATCATATAACAATCCGTCAACATGCAACAAAGAGTCACTCCAAAGTCACTAATAGCGGAGAACAAACGAAGAGATTATTGTAGGGTACAAAACCACCTCAAAGTTATCCTTTCTGATCGATCTATTCAAGAGTCCATAGTAAAATAACACAAAGCTATTCTTTCCGTTCGATCTATCCTAGAGTTCGTACTAGAATAACACGTTAATACACAAATCAACCAAAACCCTAATGTCACCTAGATACCCCAAGGCCACCTCAAGTATCCGTGGGCATGATTATACAATATGCATCACACAATCTCAGATTCATCTATTCAACCAACACAAAGAACTTCAAAGAGTGCCTCAAAGTTTCTACTGGAGAGTCAAGACGAAAATGTGTGCCAACCCCTATGCATAAGTTCACAAGGTCACTGAACCCGCAAGTGGATCAACAAAATATACATCAAGTAGATCACGTGAATATCCCATTGTCACAACAGATAAGCACATGCAAGACATACATCAAGTGTTCTCAAATCCTTAAAGACTCAATCCGATAAGATAACTTCAAAGGGAAAACTCAATCCATTACAAGAGAGTAGAGGTGGAGAAACATCATAAAATCCAACTATAATAGCAAAGCTCGCGGTACATCAAGATCGTGCCGAATCAAGAACACGATAGAGAGAGTTCAAACACATAGCTACTGGTACATACCCTCGGCCCCGAGGGTGAACTACTCCCTCCTCGTCATGGAGAGCGCCGGGATGTCGAAGATGGCCACCAGTGATGGATCCCCCCTTCGGCAGGGTGCCGGAACAGGGTCCCGATTGGTTTTGGTGGCTACGGAGGCTTGCGGCGGTGGAACTCCCGATCTATTGTGCTCCTAGATGTTTTCGGGGTATATGGGTATATATAGGAGGAAGAAGTAGGTCGGTGGAGCTGCGAGGGGCCCACGAGGGTGGGGGCGCGCCAAGGGGGGCAGGCGTGCCTTCCTGCCTCATGGCCTCCTCGCTTCTTTCTTGACGTCCACTCCAAGTCCTCTGGATCAAGTTTGTTCCAAAAATAACTCTCCCGAAGGTTTCATTCCGCTTGGACTCCGTTTGATATTCCATTTCTGCGAAACACTGAAATAGGCAAAAACAATAATTTGGACTGGGCCTCCGATTAATAGGTTAGTCCAAAAAATAATATAAAAGTGCATAGTAAAGCCCATTAAACATCCAAAACAGATAATATAATAGCATGAAACAATCAAAAATTATAGATACATTGGAGACGTATCAAGCATCCCCAAGCTTAACTCATGCTCGTCCTCGAGTAGGTAAATGATAAAAACAGAATTTTTGATGTGGAATGCTACCTAGCATAATTCTCAATGTAATCTTCTTTATTGTGGCAAGAATATTCAGATCCATAAGATTCAAGATAAAAGTTTAATATTGACATAAATATAGTAATACTTCAAGCATGCTAACCAAGCAGTTTATGTCTTATCAAAATAACATAGCCAAAGAAAGCTTATCCCTACAAAATCATATAGTTTGGCCATGCTTCATTTTAGTCACACAAAATGCTCCCATCATGCACAACTCCGGTTTCAGCCAAGCAATTGGTTCATACTTTTTAATGCCCATCAGCCTTTTCAACCCTTAAGCCATGGACAAAGTACTATGGGTGGAGTAGAGTATGATTATAGGGATTATTTGAGACAACAACAAAAAAAGAAAGTCTCACATTGACGTGGCTAATCAACGGGCTATGGAGATGCCCATCAATTGGTGTCAATATGAGGAGTAGGGCTTGCCAAGCAACGGATGCACTAGAGCTATAAATGTATGAAAGCTCAAAAAAATAAACTAAGTGGGTGTGCATCCAACTTACCTGCTCATGAAGACCTAGGGCATTTTGAGGAAGCCCATCATTGAAATATACAAGCCAAGTTCTATAATGAAAAATTCCCACTAGTATATGAAAGTGACAAAATAAGAAACTCTCTATCATGAAGGTCATGGTGCTATTTTGAAGCACAAGTATGGAAAAAGGATAGTAACATTGAACCTTCTCTCTTTTTCTCTCATTTTTTTTCTTTTTTTGTGGGCTTCTTTGGCCTCTTTTTTTTATTTGGCCTTCTTTGGCCTCTTTTATTTTTCACAAAGTCCGGAGACTCATCCCAACTTGTGAGGTAATCATTGCTTCAACATCCTTTGCTCACATGGGACAATGCTCTAATAATGAAGATCATCACACTTTTTATTTACTTACAACTCAAGAATTACAACTCAATGCTTAGAACAAGATATGGCTCTATATGAATGCCTCCGGTGGTGTACCGGGATATGCAATGAATCAAGAGCGACATGTATGAAAGAATTATAAAGGTGGCTTTGCCACAAATATGATGTCAACTACATGATCATGCAAAGCAACATGACAATGATGGAGCGTGTCATAATAAACGGGACGGTGGAAAGTTGCATGGCAATATATCTTGAAATGGGTATGGAAATGTCATAATAGGTAGGTATGGTGGCTGTTTTGAGGAAGATATAAGGAGGTTTATGTGTGATAGAGCGTATCGTATCACGGGGTTTGGATGCACCGGCGAAGTTTGCACCAACTCTCAAGGTGAGAAAGGGCAATGCACGGTACTGTAGAGGCTAGCAAATTGCGGAAGGGTAAGAGGGAGTATAATCCATGGACTCACATTAGTCATAAAGAACTCATATACTTATTGCAAAAGTTTATTAGCCCTCGAAGCAAAGTACTACTACGCATGCTCCTAGGGGAAGGGTTGGTAGGAGTTAACCATCGCGCTATCCCGACCTCCACTCATAAGAAAGGCAATCAAAGAACACCCCATGCTTCAAATTTGTCACACAACGTTCACCATACGTGCATGCTATGGGACTTGCCAACTTTAACACAAGTATTTCTAAATTTCATGATTACCCATCTAGAATGACTCTAATATTACCACCTTTATATCTCAAAACAATTATCAAGTATCAAATTTATCATAGTGTTTAATGCACTCCATATAAAAGTGTTTATTATATCCCTCTTGGATGCCTATCATATTAGGACTAAATTCATAACCAAAGCAAATTACCATGCTGTTAAAGACTCTCAAAATAATATAAGTGAAGCATGAGAGTTCATCTATTTCTTCCAAATAAAACCAACACCGTGCTCTAAAAAGATATAAGTGAAGCACTAGAGCAAACGACAAACTACACCAAAAGGTATAAGTGAAGATCAATGAGTGGTCGAATAATTATGTAACTATGTGAAGACTCCGTAACATTTAAGAATTTCATATCTTGGGATATTATTCAAACAACAAGCAAGGAAAAATAAAATGACATGACGCTCCAAGCAAAACACATATCATATGGTGAATAAAAATATAGCTCCAAGTAAAGTTACCAATGAACGAAGACGAAAGAGGGGATGCCATCCGGGCCATCCCCAACCTTAGTGTAACGCCCCGAGACCGACGCTCCAGATGCCTTCCTTGTATTCCGAGATTCGTCGTGTGATTTGTTTTGTTCGTTGCATTCATCCTTGCATCATGTGCATTGCATCATGTCATCACACAACCCCTTTTTAAAACTCAACTAAATAAATTGTATGGATCTTCGATCCATTTAAATCGAGGGAATTCACATGGTGATTTCTCTTTATAACATATCCTCTCGATATTTATGGAGCTATTATAAAATATTCCACTAATTCGGAATCACCCATAACACACTTGCAAATTATCCCAATGCCTTTGTTATCTCAATTCTTGGTCTCCAACCTTGCCATATATTCTTTCATCATATTCCGGAGCTCCACCAAAAATCCGAACATTTTTGGACCTTCCCAACCCTCACTTCCTATTCAAATCATTTGAATTTAAATCAAATGAGTTTGAATTTAAATCTTTCAATCATGGCCTTTTCTATTTTCTCAGAACAAGCACATTTTTGTGAGTCCGGGAAAAATTATCCCCATGCGCAAAATCTTTCCCTAACCCTCTCTTTCTTTTCCTCTCTCTATTTCTTTTCTGCTAGAAAATTAGAGGGAGAGAGAAGAGAGCCAGCCCAGGCTGGCCCATCCATCCCCACAGCCCGTCTAATCCCTTTAACCCTAGCCCGATCCCCTTTGTTCACTCTCTTCCTCCCCTCGCGCCCTTTGAGCGCCGCCACGCACCCATCGCTCGATCCCATTGCCCCTCCTCTCGATCCCCTCTCCCCATCGTCCTCCTCCGCTGCCACACGCAGAGAGGAGTTCAGCCCCGCGCCCGGCCTCTGCAACACCACCGGGGCGGCCAACTCCGGCGGCCCTCCGTCGCCTGCGCCTGCGTCCTCCTCGTCACCTCCGCACCTCCATCCGGCCACCGGAGCCCGCTCGCTGTCGCCGGGGCTTCGCCTCGCCGCGCTGCCCCGGGATGTCGCTCCCCTGCCGTCTCCGGCACCGCAGCAGTGGAGCCGCTCCTTCCCCGCGACCCTGAGCCCCAAGCCCCGCCTCGTCTCCTCTGCTACGCCCGCACCTCTCCTGCGATTTCTCCGCACCGGCGACCTCCATCGCGCCTCCCTGCTTCATCCGACCGCCGCACAGCCATACTCCAGCGCTGCCTCGAGCACATTATCCTCGACCTTCATGCCTTCCTGGAGTCCCTCATCCACTGCTGCACGGTCCAGCCTACTGCTTCCCTTCCGCTGCCATGGACAGCCACCTCGCCTGCATCCTCTCGTCGCCCCTCTCTGCCTGTTGTCGTTCTGCTATCTTCGGCCTCTGTGTTGACCGACCGCGACGTCCCCAAGTAGCAGCGCTGCTGCTGCGTCTCTTTGCCGTTTTGTGAGCACAACAATCTCTGCCGCCAAGTTCAACTACGATCCATCAAGACCATTGTGTTGCACGTCAACATGAGTACGACCACAGACGGCTACCTCTAGAGGGATTTCGTCAAGTTCCGCCTCAACAAGTGTACCTCTACGTTTGGGATTCGCCAAGTACCGCACAGGACGCCAAGTACCCCTTCGAGTTGACAAGACCGGCAAGCCCGACGACCTCGGACATCTACGAAAACGTGTACCACTACCGTCGCCGTGTACCACTACGCCCAAGTTCCACTACAAGATGTACCACTACCGCCGCCGAAGACCGTCAGGTGTACAACTACCGCCGCCGTTGATTCGACAAGACAACGTGTACAACTACTTCCACTACCGTCGACACGTGAACAACTACTTCACACGACGACCCGTGAACGACTACTTCCTCTACATCGTACCGAACTCGTTCTGCCCGAAAACGCACGCTTTGAAGGTATAACCCGAGACGACCGCGATGAGATGCCCTTGCATGTATGAGATGTACGATATGTTTGCACCGTGCACGTTCCTCCTTGTTTGCCATGCCGTCGACCCATGGGAACCAGGTAGCTGGGATCACCCTACCTTCTTGCATGACTCACTCACGTCACACTTCCTTTTGCATCGGTACCTCCATGAGTTACTGGGACCGGAATGTTGCCGTGGCACCATTTCCGTTTCACCGTCGTGGCACCTTTTTCCTTCCGCCATGGTGACAAATGCTTCATAATTTGCTCATGTCAACATTTTCATAAAATTGCATAAACCCTGATTATGTCATCCGCATCATGATAACAACATTTAAAATGTTTAAAATTGTGTTTGCATTAAATTGCTAAATAAAACGTGGGGATTTTTCGGAATTGTTATTTGTTATTTCCGGCCTCTCTTGAACTTGCCTAAATAGTTAGTTTACTTATGCCTCACCTCTTGCCATGTTTAACAACATTTAATATTGTTGAGTAGCTTATAACGAGAGAGAACTAAATAATTGATGTGGCATTTCATCAATATGCAACTCGTTGCATATTGAGCTCCACTTAACTTGTAGTATCGTCTGTTGCACTTTGCCATGCCTCATTAAACCGGACATGCATCATACTTGATTGTGCATCATGACATGTTTGTGCTTGTGTGTTTACCATATTGTTTGCTTCTTTCCGGTTTGCTTCTCTCGTTAGCTTCTGTTTCGTTCCGGAGTTGTGAGGATTCGTTCGACTACGTCTGTTTATCTTCTTCATGGACTCGTTCTTATTCCTTGCGGGATTTCAGGCAAGATGACTATTACCCTCGATATCACTTCTATCTTTGCTTGCTAGTTGCTCCATTCTATCGCTATGCTGCGCTACCTATCACTTGTTTACCATGCCTCCCATATTGTCATGTCAGCCTCTAACCTTTTCACCCTTCCTAGCAAACCGTTTCTTGGCTATGTTACCGCTTTGCTCAGCCCCTCTTATAGCATTGTTAGTTGCAGGTGAAGTTGAAGATTGCTCCATGATGGACAGGATTATGTTGGGATATCACAATATCTCTTATTTAATTAATGCATCTATATACTTGGTAAAGGGTGGAAGAGTCGGCCTTATGCCTGGTGTTTTGTTCCACTCTTGCCGCCCTAGTTTCTGTCATACTGGTGTTATGTTCCTTGATTTTGCGTTCCTTACGCGGTTGGGTGATTTATGGGACCCCCTTGACAGTTCACTTTGAATAAAACTCCTCCAGCAAGGCCCAACATTGGTTTTAACATTTGCCACCTAAGCCTTTTTCCCTTGGGTTCGGCAGACTCAACGGTCATCTTTATTTTACCCCCCGGGCCAGTGCTCCTCCGAGTGTTGGTCCAAACTAGAGCACCGTGTGGGACCATTCCTTGGCAACTTGGATTACGTCGGTACCTGTACACTTCGCTTATCCGGTGTGCCCTGAGAACGAGATATGTGCAGGTCCTATCAGGATTTGTCGGCACAGTCGGGTGGTCTTGCTGGTCTTGTTTTACCATTGTCGAAATGTCTTGTAAACCGGGATTCCGAGTTTGATCGGGTCTTCCTGGGAGAAGGAATATCCTTCGTTGACCGTGAGAGCTTGTGATGGGCTAAGTTGGGACACCCCTGTAGTGCATAAACTTTCGAAAGCCGTGCCCGCGGTTATGCGGTAGATGGGAATTTGTTAATGTCCGGTTGTAGATAGCTTGACACCAGATCCGAATTAAAACGCATCAACCGCGTGTGTAGCCGTGATGGTCTCTTCTCGGCGGAGTCTGGGAAGTGAACACGATTTTGGGTTATGTGTGACATAAGTAGGAGTTCAGGATCACTTCTTGATCACTTCTAGCTTCTCGACCGTTCCGTTTCTTCTCTTCTCGCTCTTATTTGCGTATGTTAGCCACCATATATGCTTAGTGCTTGCTGCTACTCCACCTCATTACCACTTCCTACCCATAAGCTTATATAGTCTTGATCTCACGGGTTTTGAGATTGCTGAGTCCTCGTGACTCACCAGATACTATCAATACAGTTGCAGGTGCCGAGGATACCAGTGCAGGTGATGCAACTGAGCTCAGATGGGAGCTCAACGAAGATCTTAGTTGTTGCCATGTTTCGTTTCTTGTTGATCAGTAGTGGAGCCCAGTTGGGACGATCGGGGATCTAGCAGTTGGGTTATCTTCTTTTCTTTTGGCTTCGTCCGTAGTCGGACTATGTGTGTACTCTGAATGATGTATGATTTATTTGCTCACTGTGTGAAGTGGCGATTGTAAGCCAACTCTTTATCCCATTCTTGTTCATTACACGGGATTGTGTGAAGATGACCCTTCTTGCGACAAAACCACCATGCGGTTATGCCTCTAAGTCGTGCTTCGATACGTGGGAGATATAGCCGCATCGTGGGTGTTACAAGTTGGTAATCAGAGCCATCCCCGACTTAGGAGCCCCCTGCTTGATTGAATCGCTGGCGTTGTTGAGTCTAGAACAAAAATGTTTTGAGTCTTAGGATTATATATATCGGAGAGTAGGATTCTTTTTACTCCTCAGTCCTTCGTCGCTCTGGTGAGGACTCCTGACGTAGATGTTTTGTCTTTCCTCGCCTCAAATTTCACTAAAAAAAATTTAGGATCACGCGGGTATCTTGGAATTGTTCCGATGGTTTTGTGACGAGAACATTGTTCTTGGTGCCTCCTGTCTTTTATGTGGCAGTGACCCGGGGAGTTGAGCTCCGAGGTGTTGTCGTCATAATTTTATCGTTGCGGTTCTCGAATACCTGAGTTTTGCCGACATCGAAAATCTCTTTTATGCAGTTGTTGGTGAGATAACCTCGACGCCACCCAGTACTAGGGTGGGAGTTCGGGAGTATTGCCATAGCTCGTAACGGATGCTTTTCGAAGGTTGAGGTACACGATTTCTGAAGGTTTCTTGGTTATGTGTTGACGGATGGATACGGCTGGATGTAGGGATTGTTAGTTTGGGTGAGATATATTGCTTCCCCTGTATCCCCAACACCTGATTGCATAACCAGAAAGTTTCAGGAGTTTTATCGGTGGGAATTCAAGTAGCTCCTAGAATATCTTTTTGACAAATGCATGATATGAGATTGGGGTTCGACGTCTAGTGGTCTGCCTTTCCACGGTCGTTTTTACAGTGGTCTCGTTGTGTCTTAAAGAGCCCTTGGCTATGCTGGTTCGGGGACGCTTCGTATGTCATGTGCACTGTCTTGTACATGATGGAGCTGTACACTCGAGCCCGTGTGGGCCCCACCACGAAAACTTCGGATGAAATCTCTATCATATGTTTGTTTCCGGCTTATTCTACAAGCCAAATCCTTTGTTTTGTTTTATTTGTGGTATTCGAGTTGCTTCGAAGTCAAGTGTTGATCCATACCTTCCGTAAATGGTGTTCTCATATTGCTATGTGAATACTAATCCTTCTTGATCATCGAGGTCGTCATGTCAATTCTTTCCGACCGGTGTGCTTCTCTTCAAGTGGATCCGAACATTTCAACATTCGCAAGATCAATTCTAAGTTTTCTCAATGGTGTTTGTTTCATCCGTCCCAAGTTGTCTTTGTTTTCCCGCCCTCCCACCCTTTTTCTTCAAGGACTTAGATTTCTTGATCATGTATCCCTTTTATTTGTGAGAAGTCTCTTCATTCGTTTCTTTCAATGTTCTTATCCGGTGATTCTCAAGAAGATACTAACGGAGCTACAAGTTTATTATTCTTCATCTCTTTTCTTCTCCGGTGGATTCAATTCAAGCTTTGTCGATCATATCTCTTTCCTCCTTTCAAATGTTTTCTCATGCTGGTGCACCTCTTAATCATCAACTTCTCGCCATTCATTTGTTTTGGAGTACTGAAGATATCTCAGAAGAATCATGTTTCCATTCTTAATCCATTCGAGTACTTCGAGGTTTTTCTCTAATTCAAGCTATTTAATTCAACCGTTGCAATATCCCTTTCAAGTAATCATTTCAACGGTGTTTCTCTTGAGTGGGCCCTAACCCACTGGTCTCTTCCCAGGATCTTTCCTGACTCTCCTAATTTTCCCGGAGCTATTCCCAAATTCATTTCAAAGTTTGATGTAAGAATGAATTTTCATCAGTCATATTCTTTCTCCAAGATCGCTTTCAAAATATTTTCATCGTTGGTTCATCATTTCTATTCTTCTTTGTTCCGAAGTGCCTCAACAATTTTGGTGGTTCTCGTCATCATTCTCACCATGAGAAGACCGAAAAAGAGTTACTCTAAATCCTTACCCGTTCTTCCAAAGATTCGTGGTTCTAGCTTCATGCCATCCTCATAATTGTTTTCGATTGTGAGAATTCTTTTCACCCATCCGGAGCAATTCATGAGTCTTTTCAGTTTCATTCTCTGGAGCCAATCATCTCAGAATTATTCATTCTCAGCTTTCAACTCTCGTTCTTGAATTCTTCCGGTGCATCGTCCAAATATCCTCTAATCAGTTCATGATCTCTTCGTTCTCATGTATCTAAACCCCCTCAAGTATCTTCATTCGTTTTCCAATTCTTCCCGGTGAATTGTGCCTTTGCTACTCCCATTTTCAATTCTTACGGTGGTTCGTTCAAGATTTCTCTTCCTTCATTATCGTATCAATTCATTCGTTCTTTTGCTGTTTCAATCCTACCGGTGGTTGTTGAAGACCTTCTCAAGTTTACGCTATCTCTCTCTTAATCCTATCTACAAGAATAAGTAGTATGCCAAATTCGTTGCTTGTCATCAATTTAAATCGGTGAAGGATAGTCATGACATAATTCTTATTCTTGTTTCATCCAAGTGATTAATCCTTTCCTTCGGAGTTTGTTCAGGAGGAATAAATTCTTGGCTTCTTGTTGTTCATCTTTTCTTTCTGGAGTTTCAAGTTCTCTCGGTTATATTGTCGCGAAGCTCCTTCTAAATCATCGCAAGGCTTCACCTTGTGTTTTCAACTTCCCTTTCTTTCTATCATCCTTTTATTACCGAAGTTCTTCATGGAGGCTCTACATGGTGGTTCGTCAAGGATTCTTTTCATTCTTCAATTGTTCTTCAAGTTTTCTCTCGAAGGTATGACGCGCCAAGCTACACTCTAAAATAAACATGGTGCTCAACACATGTTTTGTTTTGTTGAGTTCAAGTATTCTTCTTCTTGCATTTTGAAGTGCAGTTCTTTCTACCTTATCTTTTGAGGTGGTGTTATATCATTCTTGACAATTTCCATTCACGTTTCGCGATTCACATGTTGTCAAGAATGAGGTATTTTAAATCCATTAATCTCTTCGTTGGAGTTATCTTGGGTTATATTTCACCTACAACCTTCCCTAAGGAATGTTGCTATTTGTGGTGCTTATCAATGATCCAAGTTATCTCTCTATCATCTTGGTGGAAGGAGTTTTTCATCTCGTTGGTGTTATCAATGATATTATTTGTTCCCATAGTGGCAGAATTTTGCCTCAATTTCAAGAAGTTTTCCATCAGCCCACAACAAGCTTATCCTTTCGTTGTTGACAATCCAACAACTCCGTTATAGCAATTCCTGTTAGCGTGCTCTTTCAAGATCAAGTTTTCCTCCGTTCATACCATTCCTTTTTTTCATTTCTTCCGGGGGCATTGTGATGTTGTGCTCTTCACCCATCACGTCATTTTGTCAAGTTCATGTTATTTTCTTGCTTATCCATTTAACCGGAGTGTTATGTTCTCTGCTAAGTTCTTTTCATCTTATCAAGTCTTGCATCTCTTTTCAACCGGAGTGTTGTCCGAATTTGTTCTTCCTTGTTCCTTGTTTATCTCGTTTCAACCAGAATGGTTCCAATTCCTTCTTTTCCATTGTACTCGTCATTCATAGCTTTGCAACCTCCAAGGTTCACATGGTGTTCCTTGTTTCTATTTTCTACAACACTGCTTTCAATTGTGTTCAACTCCGTTGTGTTCTTTCTTTCAACTTTTCAAGCTCTCAAGGTTCTTTGGTTTCACTCTTTTGTCGAAGAAGCAACTTAGCTTTACCTCTTCTCTTCCTCTTCCGTTTTCTCTCCGGTGCCATTCTAGATCTTGGGACGAGATCCTCTTGTAGTGGTGGAGTGTTGTAACGCCCCGAGACCGATGCTCCAGATACCTTCCTTGTATTCCGAGATTTGTCGTGTGATTTGTTTTGTTCATTGCATTCATCCTTGCATCATGTGCATTGCATCATGTCATCATGCAACCCCTTTTTAAAACTCAACAAAATAAATTGTATGGATCTTCGATCCATTTAAATCGAGGGAATTCACATGGCGATTTCTCTTTATAACATATCCTCTCGATATTTATGGAGCTATTATAACATATTCCACTAATTCGGAATCACCCATAACACACTTGCAAATTATTCCAATGCCTTTGTTATCTTAATTCTTGGTCTCCAACCCTGCCATATATTCTTTCATCATATTCCGGAGCTCCACCAAAAATCCGAACATTTTTGGACCTTCCCAACCCTCACTTCCTATTCAAATCATTTGAATTTAAATCCAATGAGTTTGAATTTAAATCTTTCAATCATGGCCTTTTCTATTTTCTCGGAACAAGCACATTTTTGTGAGTCCGGGAAAAATTATCCCCATGCGCAAAATCTTTCCCTAACCTCTCTTTCTTTTCCTCTCTCTATTTCTTTTCTGGTAGAAAATTAGAGGGAGAGAGAAGAGAGCCAGCCCAGGCTGGCCCATCCATCCCCACAGCCCGTCTAATCCCTTTAACCCTAGCCCGATCCCCTCTGTTCACTCTCTTCCTCCCCTCACTCCCTTTGAGCGCCGCTAGGCACCCATCGCTCGATCCCATCGCCCCTCCTCTCGATCCCCTCTCCCCATCGTCCTCCTCCTCCGCTGCCACACACAGAGAGGAGTTCAGCCCCGCGCCCAGCCTCTGCAACACCACCGGGGCGGCCAACTCCGGCGGCCCTCCGTCGCCTGCGCCTGCGTCCTCCTCGTCGCCTCTGCACCTCTAGCCGGCCACCGGAGCCCGCTCGCTGCCGCCGGGGCTTGGCCTCGCCGCACTGCCCCAGGACGTCGCTCCCCTGCCGTCTTCGGCGCCGCAACACCGGAGCCGCTCCTTCCCCGCGACCCCGAGCCCCAAGCGTCGCCTCGTCTCCTCTGCTACGCCCGCACCTCGCCTGCGATTTCTCTGCACCGGAGATCTCCATCGTGCCTCCCTGCTTCGTCCGGCCGCCGCACAGCCATGCTCCATCGCTGCCTCGAGCACCTCATCCTCGACCTTCATGCCGTCCCGGAGTCCCTCGTCCGCTACTGCACGGTCCAGCCTACTGCTTCCCTTCCGCTGCCATGGACAGCCACCTCGCATGCATCCTCTCGCCGGCCCTCTCTTCCCGCTGTCGTTCTACCATCTTCGGCCTCTGCGTTGACCGACCACGATGTCCCCGAGCAGCAGCGCTGCTGCTGCGTCTCTTTGCCGTTTCGTGAGCACAACAATCTCTGCCGCCAAGATTGACTACGATCCATCAAGACCATTGTGTTGCACATCAACATGAGGACGACCACGGACGGCTACCTCCAGAGGGATTTCGTCAAGTTCTGCCTCAACAAGTGTACCTCTACGTTTGGGATTCGCCAAGTACCGCACCGGACGCCAAGTACCCCTTCGAGTTGACAAGACCGGCAAGCCCGACGACCTCGGACATCTACGAAAACGTGTACCACTACCCTCGCCGTGTACCACTACCGCCGCCGAAGACCGTTAAGTGTACAACTACCGCCGCTGTTGATTCGACAAGACAACGTGTACAACCTTCCACTACCGTCGACACGTGAACAACTACTTCACATGACGACCCGTGAATGACTACTTCCTCTACATCGTACCGAACTCGTTCTGCCCGAAAACGCACGCTTCAAAGGTATAACCCGAGACGACCACGATGAGATGTCCTTGCATGTATGAGATGTACGATATGTTTGCACCATGCCCGTTTGTTTCGTGCACGTTCCTCCTTGTTTGCCATGCCGTCGACCCATGGGAACCCGGTAGCCGGTATCACCACACCATCTTGCATGACTCGCTCACGTCACACTTCCTTTTGCACCGGTACCTCCATGAGTTACCGGGAACGGAATGTTGCCGTGGCACCATTTCCGTTTCACCGTTGTGGCACCTTTTTCCTTCCGCCATGGTGACAAATGCTTCATAATTTGCTCATGTCAACATTTTCATAAAATTGCATAAACCCTGATTATGTCATCCGCATCATGTTAACAACATTTAAAATGTTTAAAATTGTGTTTGCATTAAATTGCTAAATAAAACGTGGGGATTTTTCGGAATTGTTATTTGTTATTTCCGGCCTCTTTTGAACTTGCCTAAATAGTTAGTTTACTTATGCATCACTCTTGCCATGTTTAACAACATTTAATATTGTTGAGTAGCTTCTAATGAGAGAGAACTAAATAATTGATGTGGCGTTTCATCAATATGCAACTCGTTGCATATTGAGCTCCACTTAACTTGTAGTATCGTTTGTTGCACTTTGCCATGCCTCATTAAACCGGACATGCATCATACTTGACTGTGCATCATGACATGTTTATGCTTGTGTGTTTACCATATTGTTTGCTTCTTTCTGGTTTGCTTCTCTCGTTAGCTTCGGTTTCATTCCGGAGTTGTGAGGATTCGTTCGTCTGTTTGTCTTCTTCATGGACTCGTTCTTCTTCCTTGCGGGATTTCAGGCAAGATGACTATTACCCTCGATATCACTTCTATCTTTGCTTGCTAGTTGCTCCGTTCTATCTCTATGCTCCACTACCTATCACTTGTTTAGCATGCCTCCCATATTGTCATGTCAGCCTCTAACCTTTTCACCCTTCCTAGCAAACCGTTGCTTGGCTATGTTACCGCTTTGCTCAGCCCCTCTTATAGCATTCTTAGTTGCAGGTGAAGTTGAAGATTGCTCCATGATGGACAGGATTCTGTTGGGATATCACAATATCTCTTTATTTTACCCCCCGGGCCAGTGCTCCCCCGAGTGTTGGTCCAAACTAGAGCACCGTGCGGGACCATTCCTTGGCAACTTGGATTACTCGGTACCTGTACGCTTCACTTATCCGGTGTGCCATGAGAATGAGATATGTGCAGCTCCTATCAGGATTTGTCGGCACAGTCGGGTGGTCTTGCTGGTCTTGTTTTACCATTGTCGAAATGTCTTGTAAACCGGGATTCTGAGTCTGATCGGGTCTTCCTGGGAGAGGAATATCCTTCGTTGAACATGAGAGCTTGTGATGGGCTAAGTTGGGACACCCATGCAGGGTATAACCTTTCGAAAGCCGTGCCCGCAGTTATGCGGCAGATGGGAATTTCTTAATGTCCGGTTGTAGATAACTTGACACCAGATCCGAATTAAAACGCATCAACTGCGTGTGTAGCCGTGATGGTCTCTTCTCGGCGGTGTTCGGGAAGTGAACACGGTTTTGGGTTATGTGTGACGTAAGTAGGAGTTCAGGATCACTTCTTGATCACTTCTAGCTTCTCGACCATTCTGTTGCTTCTCTTCTCGCTCTTATTTGCGTATGTTAACCACCATATATGCTTAGTGCTTGCTGCTACTCCACGTCATTACCACTTCCTACCCATAAGCTTATATAGTCTTGATCTCGCGGGTTTTGAGATTGCTGAGTCCTCGTGACTCACCAGATACTATCACAACAGTTGCAGGTGCCGAGGATACCAGTGCAGGTGATGCAACCGAGCACAGATGGGAGCTCAACGAAGATCTTAGTTGTTGCTATGTTTCGTTTCTTGTTGATTAGTAGTGGAGCCCAGTTGGGACGATCGGGGATCTAGCAGTTGGGTTATCTTCTTTTCTTTTGCCTTCGTCCGTAGTCGGACTATGTGTGTACTCTGAATGATGTATGATTTATTTGCTCATTGTGTGAAGTGGCGATTGTAAGCCAACTCTTTATCCCATTCTTGTTCATTACATGGGATTGTGTGAAGATGACCCTTCTTGTGACAAAACCACCATGCGGTTATGCCTCTAAGTCGTGCTTCGACACGTGGGAGATATAGCCGCATCGTGGGTGTTACAAGTTGGTAATTAGAGCCATCCCCGACTTAGGAGCCCCCTGCTTGATTGAATCGCTGGCGTTGTTGTGTCTAGAACAAAAATGTTTTGAGTCTTAGGATTATATATATCAGAGAGTAGGATTCTTTTTACTCCTCAGTCCTTCGTCGCTCTGGTGAGGACTCCTGACATAGATGTTTTGTCTTTCCTCGCCTCAAATTTCACTAAAAAGTTTTTTAGGATGACGCGGGTATATTGGAATCGTTCCGATGGTTTTGTGACGAGAACATTGTTCTTGGTGCCTCCTGTCTTTTATGTGGCAGTGACCCGGGGAGTTGAGCTCCGAGGTGTTGTCGTCATAATTTTATCGTTGCAGTTCTCGAATACCTGAGTTTTGCCGACATCGAAAATCTCTTTTATGCAGTTGTTGGTGAGATAACCTCGACGCCACCCAGTACTAGGGCGGGAGTTCGGGAGTATTGCCATAGCTCGTAACGGATGCTTTTCGAAGGTTGAGGTACACGATTTCCGAAGGTTTCTTGGTTATGTGTTGACGGATGGATACGGCTGGATGTAGGGATTGTTAGTTTGGGTGAGATATATTGCTTCCCCTGTATCCCCAACACCTGATTGCATAACCAGAAAGTTTCGGGAGTTTTATAGGTGGGAATTCAAGTAGCTCCTAGAATATCTTTTTGACAGATGCATGATATGATATTGGGGTTCGACGTCTAGTGGTCCGCCTTTCCACGGTCGTTTTTACAGTGGTCTCGTTGTGTCTTAAAGAACCCTTGGCTATGCTGGTTCGAGGACGCTTCGTATCTCATGTGCACTGTCTTGTACATGATGGAGCTGTACACTCGAGCCCGTGTGGGCCCCACCACAAAAACTTTGGATGAAATCTCTATCATATGTTTGTTTCCGGCTTATTCTACAAGCCAAATCCTTTGTTTTGTTTTATTTGTGGTATTCGAGTTGCTTCGAAGTCAAGTGTTGATCCATACCTTCCGTAAATGGTGTTCTCATATTGTTATGTGAATACTAATCCTTCTTGATCATCGAGGTCGTCATGTCAATTCTTTCCGACCGGTGTGCTTCTCTTCAAGTGGATCCGAACATTTCAACATTCGCAAGATCAATTCTAAGTTTTCTCAACGGTGTTTGTTTCATCCGTCCCAAGTTGTCTTTGTTTTCCCGCCCTCCCACCCTTTTTCTTCAAGGACTTAGATTTCTTGATCATGTATCCCTTTTATTTGTGAGAAGTCTCTTCATTCGTTTCTTTCAATGTTCTTATCCGGTGATTCTCAACAAGATACTAACGGAGCTACAAGTTTATTATTCTTCATCTCTTTTCTTCTCCGGTGGATTCAATTCAAGCTTTGTCGATCATATCTCTTTCCTCCTTTCAAATGTTTTCTCATGCCGGTGCACCTCTTAATCATCAACTTCTCGCCATTCATTTGTTTTGGAGTACTGAAGATATCTCAGAAGAATCATGTTTCCATTCTTAATCCATTCGAGTACTTTGAGGTTTTTCTCTAATTCAAGCTATTTAACTCAACTGTTGCAATATCCCTTTCAAGTAATCATTTCAATGGTGTATCTCTTGAGTGGGCCCTAACCCACTTGTCTTTTCCCAGGATCTTTCCTGACTCAATTTTCCCGGAGCTATTCCCAAATTCGTTTCAAAGGTTGATGTAAGAATGAATTTTCATCAGTCATATTCTTTCTCCAAGATCGCTTTCAAAATATTTTCATCGTTGGTTCATCATTTCTATTCTTCTTTGTTCCGAAGTGCCTCAACAATTTTGGTGGTTCTCGTCATCATTCTCAGCATGTGAAGACCGAAAAAGAGTTCCTCTAAATCCTTACCCGTTCTTCCAAAGATTCGTGGTTCTAGCTTCATGCCATCCTCATAATTGTTATCGATTGTGAGAATTCTTTTCACCCATCCAGAGCAATTCACGAGTCTTTTCAGTTTCATTCTCCGGAGCCAATCATCTCAGAATTATTCATTCTCAGCTTTCAACTCTCGTTCTTGAATTCTTCCGGTGCATCATCCAAATATCCTCTAATCAGTTCATGACCTCTTCGTTCTCATGTATCTAAACCCCCTCAAGTATCTTCATTCGTTTTCCAATTCTTCCGGTGAATTGTGCCTTTGCTACTCCCATTTTCAATTCTTACGGTGGTTCGTTCAAGATTTCTCTTCCTTCATTATCGTATCAATTCATTCGTTCTTTTGCTGTTTCAATCCTACCGGTGGTTGTTGAAGACCTTCTCAAGTTTACGCTATTTCTCTCTTAATCCTATCTACGAGAATAAGTAGTATGCCAAATCCGTTGCTTGTCATCAATTTAAATCGGTGAAGGATAGTCATGACATAATTCTTATTCTTGTTTCATCCAAGTGATTAATCCTTTCCTTCGGAGTTTGTTCAGGAGGAATAAATTCTTGGCTTCTTGTTGTTCATCTTTTCTTTCTGGAGTTCCAAGTTCTCTCGGTTATATCGTCGCGAAGCTCCTTCTAAATCATCGCAAGGCTTCACCTTGTGTTTTCAACTTCCCTTTCTTTCTATCATCCTTTTATTACCGAAGTTCTTCATGGAGGCTCTACATGGTGGTTCGTCAAGGATTCTTTTCATTCTTCAATTGTTCTTCAAGTTTTCTCTCGAAGTTATGACCCGCCAAGCTACACTCTAAAATAAACATGGTGCTCAACACATGTTTTGTTTTGTGGAGTTCAAGTATTCTTCTTCTTGCATTTTGAAGTGCAGTTCTTTCTACCTTATCTTTCGAGGTGGTGTTATATCATTCTTGACAATTTCCATTCACGTTTCGCGATTCACATGTTGTCAAGAATGAGGTATTTTAAATCCATTAATCTCTTCGTTGGAGTTATCTTGGGATATATTTCACCTACAACCTTCCCTAAGGAATGTTGCTATTTGTGGTGCCTATCAATGATCCAAGTTATATCTCTATCATCTTGGTGGAAGGAGTTTTTCATCTCGTTTGTTTTATCAATGATATTATTTGTTACCATAGTGGCAGAATTTCGCCTCAATTTCGAGAAGTTTTCCATAAGCCCACAACAAGCTTATCCTTTCGTTGTTGATAATCCAACAACTCCGTTCTAGCAATTCCTGTTAGCGTGCTCTTTCAAGATCAAGTTTTCCTCCGTTCATTCCATTCCTTTTTTTCATTTCTTCCGGGGGCATTGTGATGTTGTGCTCTTCACCCATAACGTCATTTTGTCAAGTTCATGTTATTTTCTTGCTTATCCATTTAACCGGAGTGTTATGTTCTCTGCTAAGTTCTTTTCATCTTATCAAGTCTTGCATCTCTTTTCAACCGGAGTGCTGTCCGAATTTGTTCTTCCTTGTTCCTTGTTTATCTCGTTTCAACCAGAATGGTTCCAATTCCTTCTTGTCCATTGTACTCGTCATTCATAGCTTTGCAACCTCCAAGGTTCACATGGTGTTCCTTGTTTCTATTTTCTACAACACTGCTTTCAATTGTGTTCAACTCCGTTGTGTTCTTTCTTTCAACTTTTCAAGCTCTCAAGGTTCTTTGGTTTCACTCTTTTGTCGAAGAAGCAACTTAGCTTTACCTCTTCTCTTCCTCTTCCGTTTTCTCTCCGGTGCCATTCTAGATCTCGGGACGAGATCCTCTTGTAGTGGTGGAGTGTTGTAACGCCCCGAGACCGACGCTCCAGATGCCTTCCTTGTATTCCGAGATTCGTCGTGTGATTTGTTTTGTTCGTTTCATTCATCCTTGCATCATGTGCATTGCATCATGTCATCATGCAACCCCTTTTTAAAACTCAACTAAATAAATTGTATGGATCTTCGATCCATTTAAATCGAGGGAATTCACATGGTGATTTCTCTTTATAACATATCCTCTCGATATTTATGGAGCTATTATAAAATATTCCACTAATTCGGAATCACCCATAACACACTTGCAAATTATTCCAATGCCTTTGTTATCTTAATTCCTGGTCTCCAACCTTGCCATATATTCTTTCATCATATTCCGGAGCTCCACCAAAAATCCGAACATTTTTGGGCCTTCCCAACCCTCACTTCCTATTCAAATCATTTGAATTTAAATCCAATGAGTTTGAATTTAAATCTTTCAATCATGGCCTTTTCTATTTTCTCGGAACAAGCACATTTTTGTGAGTCCGGGAAAAATTATCCCCATGCGCAAAATCTTTCCCTAACCCTCTCTTTCTTTTCCTCTCTTTATTTCTTTTATGGTAGAAAATTAGAGGGAGAGAGAAGAGAGCCAGCCCAGGCTGGCCCATCCATCCCCACAGCCCGTCTAATCCCTTTAACCCTAGCCCGATCCCCTCTATTCACTCTCTTCCTCCCCTCGCTCCCTTTGAGCGCCGCAAGGCACCCATCGCTCGATCCCATCGCCCCTCCTCTCGATCCCCTCTCCCCATCATCCTCCTCCTCCGCTGCCACACACAGAGAGGAGTTCAGCCCCGCGCCTGGCCTCTGCAACACCACCGGGGCGGCCAACTCCGGCGGCCTTCCGTCGCCTGCGCCTGCGTCCTCCTCGTTGGCTCCGCACCTCTAGCCGGCCACCGGAGCCCGCTCCCTGCCGCCGGGGCTTCGCCTCACCGCGCTGCCCCAGGACGTCGCTCGCCTGCCGTCTCCGGCGCCGCAGCACTGGAGCCGCTCCTTCCCCGCGACCCCGAGCCCAAAGCGCCGCCTCGTCTCCTCTGCTACGCCCGCACCTCGCCTGTGATTTCTCCGCACCGGCGACCTCCATCGCGCCTCCCTGCTTCGTCCGGCCGCCGCGCAGCCATGCTCCAGCGCTGCCTCGAGCACATCATCCTTGACCTTCATGCCGTCCCGGAGTCCCTCGTCCGCTGCTGCATGGTCCAGCCTACTGCTTCCCTTCCGCTGCCATGGACAGCCACCTCACCTGCATCCTCTCGTCGGCCCTCTCTGCCTGCTGTCGTTCTGCCATCTTCGGCCTCTGTGTTGACCGACCGCGACGTCCCCGAGCAGCAGCGCTGCTGCTGCCTCTCTTTGCTGTTTCGTGAGCACAACAATCTCTGCCACCAATTTCGACTACGATCCATCAAGACCATTGTGTTGCACGTCAACATGAGTACGACCACGGACAGCTACCTCCAGAGGGATTTCGTCAAGTTCCGCCTCAACAAGTGTACCTCTATGTTTGGGATTCGCCAAGTACCGCACCGGACGCCAAGTACCCTTTCGAGTTGACAAGACCGGCAAGCCCGACGACCTCGGACATCTACGAAAACGTGTACCACTATCGTCGCCGTGTACCACTACGCCCAAGTTCCACTACAAGATGTACCACTACCGCCGCCGAAGACCGTCAAGTGTACAACTACCGCCGCTGTTGATTCGACAAGACAACGTGTACAACTACTTCCACTACCGTCGACATGTGAACAACTACTTCACACGACGACCCGTGAACGACTACTTCTTCTACATCGTACCGAACTCGTTCTGCCCGAAAACGCACGCTTCGAAGGTATAACCTGAGACGACCACGATGAGATGCCCTTGCATGTATGAGATGTACGATATGTTTGCATCGTGCCCGTTTGTTTCGTGCACGTTCCTCCTCGTTTGCCATGCCGTCGACCCATGGGAACCCGGTAGCCGGGATCACCCCACCATCTTGCATGACTCGCTCACGTCACACTTTCTTTTGCACCGATACCTCCATGAGTTACCGGGACCGAAATGTTGCCGTGGCACCATTTCCGTTTCACCGCTGTGGCACCTTTTTCCTTCTGCCATGGTGACAAATGCTTCATAATTTGCTCATGTCAACATTTTCATAGAATTGCATAAACCCTGATTATGTCATCCGCATCATGATAACAACATTTAAAATGTTTAAAATTGTGTTTGCATTAAATTGCTAAATAAAACATGGGGATTTTCTAGAATTGTTATTTGTTATTTCCGGCCTCTATTGAACTTGCCTAAATAGTTAGTTTACTTATGCCTCACCTCTTGCCATGTTTAACAACATTTAATATTGTTGAGTAGCTTATAACGAGAGAGAACTAAATAATTGATGTGGCGTTTCGTCAATATGCAACTCGTTGCATATTGAGCTCCACTTAACTTGTAGTATCGTTTGTTGCACTTTGCCATGCCTCATTAAACCGGACATGCATCATACTTGATTGTGCATCATGACATGTTTATGCTTATGTGTTTACCATATTGTTTGCTTCTTTCCAGTTTGCTTCTCTCGTTAGCTTCGGTTTCGTTCCGGAGTTGTGAGGATTCGTTCGACTACGTCTGTTTATCTTCTTCATGGACTCGTTCTTCTTCCTTGCGAGATTTCAGGCAAGATGACCATTACCCTCGATATCACTTCTATCTTTGCTTGCTAGTTGCTTCGTTCTATCGCTATGTTGCGCTACCTATCACTTGTTTACCATGCCTCCCATATTGTCATGTCAGCCTCTAACCTTTTCACCCTTCCTAGCAAACCGTTGGTTGGCTATGTTACTGCTTTGCTCAGCCCCTCTTATAGCATTGTTAGTTGCAGGTGAAGTTGAAAATTGCTCCATGATGGACAGGATTATGTTGGGATATCACAATATCTCTTATTTAATTAATGCATCTATATACTTGGTAAAGGGTGGAAGACTCGGCCTTATGCCTGGTGTTTTGTTCCACTCTTGCCGCCCTAGTTTCCGTCATACCGGTGTTATGTTCCTTGATTTTGCGTTCCTTACGCGGTTGGGTGATTTATGGGACCCCCTTGACAGTTCGCTTTGAATAAAACTCCTCCAGCAAGGCCCAACATTGGTTTTAACATTTGCCACCTAAGCCTTTTTCCCTTGGGTTCTGCAGACTCAAGGGTCATCTTTATTTTACCCCCCGGGCCAGTGCTCCTCCGAGTGTTGGTCCAAACTAGAGCACCGTGCGGGACCATTCCTTGGCAACTTGGATTACGTCGGTACCTGTACGCTTCGCTTATCCGGTGTGCCCTGAGAACGAGATATGTGCAGCTCCTATCGGGATTTGTCGGCACAGTCGGGTGGTCTTGCTGGTCTTGTTTTACCATTGTCGAAATGTCTTGTAAACCGGGATTCCGAGTCTGATCGGGTCTTCCTGGGAGAAGGAATATCCTTCGTTGACCGTGAGAGCTTGTGATGGGCTAAGTTGGGACACCCCTGCAGGGTATAAACTTTCGAAAGCCGTGCCCGCGGTTATGCGGCAGATGGGAATTTGTTAATGTCCGGTTGTAGATAACTTGACACCAGATCCGAATTAAAACGCATCAACCGCGTGTGTAGCCGTGATGGTCTCTTTTCGGCGGAGTCCGGGAAGTGAACACGGTTTTGGGTTATGTTTGACGTAAGTAGGAGTTCAGGATCACTTCTTGATCATTGCTAGCTTCACGACCGTTCCGTTGCTTCTCTTCTCGCTCTTATTTGCGTATGTTAGCCACCATATATGCTTAGTGCTTGCTGCAACTCCACTCATTACCACTTCCTACCCATAAGCTTAAATAGTCTTGATCTCGCGGGTTTTGAGATTGCTGAGTCCTCGTGACTCACCAGATACTATCACAACAGTTGCAGGTGCCGATGATACCAGTGCAGGTGATGCAACCGAGCTCAGATGGGAGCTCAACGAAGATCTTAGTTGTTGCTATGTTTCGTTTCTTGTTGATCAGTAGTGGAGCCCAGTTGGGACGATCGGGGATCTAGCAGTTGGGTTATCTTCTTTTCTTTTGGCTTCATCCGTAGTCGGACTATGTGTGTACTCTGAATGATGTATGATTTATTATGTTCATTGTGTGAAGTGGCGATTGTAAGCCAACTCTTTATCCCATTCTTGTTCATTACATGGGATTGTGTGAAGATGACCCTTCTTGCGACAAAACCACCATGCGGTTATGCCTCTAAGTCGTGCTTCGACACGTGGGAGATATAGCCGCATCGTGGGTGTTACACTTTGGCTCTTGGTTGTACTTGAATATTACTTTGGGGTGCCTTGGGCATCCCAAATCTTAGACTCTTGCCACCCCTTATTCCATAGACCATCAAATCTTTACCCAAAACTTGAAAGCTTCACAACACAAAACTCAATAGAAAACTCGTAAGCTCCGTTAGTATAAGAAAATAAATCACCACTTTTGGTACTGTTGTGAACTCATTCTAAATTCATATTGGTGAAATATCTACTGTATTACAACTTCTCTATGGTTCATACCCTCCGATACTACTCATAGATTCATCAAAATAAGCAAACAACACATAGAAAACAGAATCTGCCAAAAACATAACAGTCTGTAGAAATCTGTATCATTCGAATACTTATGTAATTCCAAAAATTCTTAAATAAATTGGTGGACGTGAGTAATTTGTATATGAATCATATTCAAAAATAATCAACCTAAAATCACTCTCCAGTAAAAAATAGCAGCTAATCTCGTGAGCGCAAAATTTCTGTTTTTTTTACAGCAAGATCGCATAGACTTCACCCAAGTCTTTCCAAAGGTTCTACTTGGCACAAACACTAATTAAAACATAAAACCACATATAAAAAGAGGGTAGATGAATTATTTATTACTAAACAAGAGCAAAAGGCAAAGAAAAAAAATAAAATTGGGTTGCCTCCCAACAAGCGCTAACGTTTAACGCCCCTAGGTAGGCATGATAATTTCAATGATGCTCGCATAAAAGATAAGAATTGAAACATAAAGAGAGCATAATGAAGAATATTACTAACACATGTAAGTCTAACCCACTTCCTATACATAGGGATTTTGTGAGCAAATAACTTATGGTAACAATAATCAGCTAGCATAGGAAGGCAAAACAAGCATAACTTTAAAATTTTAAGCACATAAAGAGGAAACTTAATATCATTGCAACTCCTACAAGCATATATTACTCCCTCATAATAATTTTCAGTAGCATCATGAATGAATTCAACAATATAACCATCACATAAAGCATTATTTTCATGATCTACTTGCATATAAATTTTACTACTCTCCACATAAGCAAATTTATTCTCATCAATAGTAGTGGGAGCAAACTCAACAGAATAACTATCATGTGAAGCATAATCCAATTGAAAATTAAAATCATGATGACAAGTTTCATGGTTATGTTTATTCTTTATGGCATACGTGCCATCACAATAATCATCATAAATAGGAGGCAAGCTTTTACCATAATAAATTTGCTCATCAAAACTTGGGGGACAAAAAATATCATCTTCATCAAACATAGCATCCCCAAGCTTGTGGCTTTGCATACCATTAGCATCATAGGTATTCAAAGAATTCATACTAACAACATTGCAATCATGCTCATCATTCACATATTTTATGCCAAGCATTCTATGTAATTCTTCTTCTAGTAAGCACAATTTTCCTTCCCATCATTTTCTCGAAAGACATTAAAAAGATGAAGCATATGAGGCACCCTTAATTCCATTTTTTGTCGTTTTTTATAAACTAAACTAGTGATAAAACAAGAAACTAAAAGATACGATTGCAAGATCTAAAGATATACCTTCAAGCACTCACCTCCTCGGCAACAGCGCCAGAAAAGAGCTTGATGTCTACTACACAACCTTCTTCTTGTAGACGTTGTTGGGCCTCCAAGTGCAGAGGTTTGTAGGACAGTAGCAAATTTCCCTCAAGTGGATGACCTAAGGTTTATCAATCCGTGGGAGGCATAGGATGAAGATGGTCTCTCTCAAATAACCCTTTAACCAAATAACAAAAGAGTCTCTTGTGTCCCCAACACACCCAATACAATCGCAAATTGTATAGTTGCGCTAGTTCGGCGAAGAGATGGTGATACAAGTGCAATATGGATGGTAGATATAGGTTTTTGTAATCTGAAAATATAAAAACAGCAAGGTAACTAATGATAAAAGTGAGCACAAACGGTATTGCAATGCTTCGAAACAAGGCCTAGGGTTCATACTTTCACTAGTGCAAGTTCTCTCAACAATAATAACATAATTAGATCATATAACAATCCCTCGACATGCAACAAAGAGTCACTCCAAAGTCACTAATAGCGGAGAACAAATGAAGAGATTATTGTAGGGTACGAAACCACCTCAAAGTTATCCTTTCTGATCGATCTATTCTAGAGTCCATAGTAAAATAACATGAAGCTATTCTCTCCGTTCGATATATCCTAGAGTTCGTACTAGAATAACACCTTAAGACACAAATCAACCAAAACCCTAATGTCACCTAGATACTCCAATGTCACCTCAAGTATCCGTGGGCATGATTATACAATATGCATCACCAAATCTCAGATTCATCTATTCAACCAACACAAAGAACTTCAAAGACTGCCCCAAAGTTTCTACCGAGGAGTCAAGACGAAAACGTGTGCCAACCCCTATGCATAAGTTCACAAGCTCACTGAACCCGCAAGTGGATCAACAAAACATACATAAAGTAGATCACGTGAATATCCCATTGTCACCATAGATAAGCACATGCAAGACATACATCAAGTGTTCTCAAATCCTTAAAGACTCAATCCGATAAGATAAGTTCAAAGGGAAAACTCAATCCATTACAAGAGAGTAGAGGGGGAGAAACATCATAGGATCCAACTATAATAGCAAAGCTCGCGGTACATCAAGATCGTGCCGAATCAAGAACACGAGAGAGAGAGAGAGAGAGAGAGAGAGAGAGATCAAACACATAGCTACTGGTACATAGCCTCAGCCCTGAGGGTTTGGGCTCTCTTGAAGAGATAATACCCTACGTCCTGCTTTTGATTGTATTCATATAGGTGTAGTACAGAGTACATGTATCTACCACGAGATTGTAGTAATGAATACCATATTGTCTATTGACTAGCCTGGCCTCGGTTTATATAAGACACCGGAGGCCTAGGGTTTAGAAGAGTCCTTGTCTTGGGCGCCAAGTCTTGTGGAGTCTTCCTTGTATGCGGCAGGGGTTGTCCGAACTGGCCCATGAGTATACAGCCATAGGGGTCCTCGGCCCAATCCAACTGATCGGGAGACGACGTGGTGAGTACCCCCTAGTCCAGGACACCGCCGGTAGCCCCCTGAACCGGTCTTCAAGTTGGGGACGCTCCTAGATTCTTCCGAACTGTTCTTCATCTTCGGTCGTCGGTCTTGAAAACTGGTTCAACAAATCTTGTCGTCTTTGATCTTGAGGATCGCCGAGGTGAATCCAAAGAGTTTACACGTCGGGTATCCAAGGAGCCCTTTTAAGTTCTCGGCCTTTATCAATGCCTTGTTATTTTTATGCCACACCTCAGGTTTGAAGTTGTTCCCGGGCGGCAGTGTCCTCTTGCGTTCAAGCTCCAACGCCGAACTGCATTCGAGGTGTCTTTTGCAGCCGAGCACCAACGCCGGGATGCTTCCGAGCTCCAACGCCGGAATATATCCGAGCCCCAACACCGGATTGTGTCCAAGCTCCAACTCCGGATTATATCCGAGGTGTCATAGATCACCTTGGTACAAAAAAGTTGAAGGAGTTTAGGAGAGCTTAATGCCCTCTACGGAGCCAGCCACTGGCGTCCGAGCTTTATGCCGGACTGCTTCCGGGGTGTCTATTTGTAGTTGAGCACCAACGCTAGACTGTATCCGAGGTGGTGCACCACCTCAGCCATGGGCTGATTTTTATGAATTTAATTCCGAATTATGCAATGTAATCTCTACCGAGATGTATAGCCAGTAGCCCTCAAGGTGCATGTTGGCCTAATATCTGGGATGCACCTGAAGGAAAAAATCAAACCGCTCACCCTAGTAGCCCCTGAGACTCAGGTCGATTCATAAAATCAGCCTGAGGATCAATTCCCAGCTCGGCAGCATACTCAGGAATAGAAACACGGTGTGCAACATCCTCGATACTCAGGTTGGGTGCGGCCGACCAACCTGAGGATAATAATCTCCTCGAAAACTATGTTGCACTTTAAATTTTTTGCATTGGATTGTCAATGCAGTATCCCCCGAGACACTAGTCGAGTAGCAACACCAGAACAGGGGATCAATGTTCCCCTTTAATATTTGTAAATAATAATCCCGAAGCCCAGTAGCCCCCGAGCCTTAATGCGGGCACGGGAGGCCGGATTAAGGATCGATATCCATAGTAAAATCAAAAATTATATGTAATGACTCTATATATCCAAGTACTTTACGTAATTAATGCTCGGATCCGCATTGTACAAAACTTTGTTGTCCGACCATGGGCTTCAACCTCCTAGGACAGCAGCCAAGGAGTGTTTGTCCTACTTTATAAAGCCTTTATGAGGGCAAAGATTTACGGAAAACAAGGCAATCCGTCCATACGGTTTTATAAACAAAGGTACACAGAAAGACATGTTATATTATTGTTTAACATAAGAAACATCATCCAAAGAAAATAGTCCCGCTATCGATTCCTTTGTTTGGGTTGTCATGCTAAGCATGATCATGAAACCTCAGCTCCGATCAATGTGGGAGGAAAATACTGAGGATTTAGTTCGGGGAAAGCTTCCAAACTCTGTGGTCTAAATGAACCCAAATTTTCACTTCCGTTGCGACCGTTTATAATCTAAAAGTGGCCCATCGTCGGCTTCTACCCCCTTATAGATGCTATGCAGGGTGTTTCTGTAATAACAAAACAACATCTCGGTTCTCGAAGGCGGTTGTGTTGGCGGAAACGAGGCAATCAGATATGCGGGCTTTATAACTTTCCCTTAGTCATAGGAGTTTAAAGTTGGGAGGCCAGCAAGTAGCCCCCCGGTTAGTGTTCGGCGACAGCTGAGGTCAAGCCGTAAACACTTCGGCCAATGTTATGAACGACCCGTCATTTAATACAGTCATCGGACCGATGACCAGTTTACACTTATTGTGACAGTCAGTTTTCGGCTTTCTCCACTGCAGTGCTTAACCATGCGAGCTGGAAGCACAATCGCAGTGGTTCTCCCTTTGCACACCTAGCCGAACAAAGCGGAACATAGGAGGCAAGCAAGGAGCCGAGCAACCCAACTATTGACCGAAGACACAATTCGAAACTGATGCATATATAGCAATATCCGAGAGTTTTTGCTGGATCTCTAAAGGTGTCCGGCGTTGCACTGCGAGACTTATGCGGAAAACACACAAATAGTTGAAAAGTGCCATAGGATTGGAAAACCAAAAAAAGTCAGTAAAAAATCGACGTCCGAACTAGATCAATTGTTCGGTGCCAATCAGAAAATTGGTCTTAGAAAAAAATTGTGCTTCTGTCGTGCTTTAACATGACACACCCTATCTCAAGACTTCAAGCGGGTCAGCCTACGGCTTCAACCTCCTATCCCGAAGGCGGGGTACTTCTCATTAGGCCAGTTTAGCAAACTTTAGCGGCTTTGAGAGATAAATTAGGCTCCCCGACTATTGACCACACAGTCGCGTCGAAAAAAGGACTGACAGAAAAAAGACTTTGCAATGACTAAGAAGATGAACACTTTTTATAAAACAGCTCACATAAATTTAAGAGCCCCCGAGTGACTTGGGTAAAAGAATTTTATGTATAATGATTGTATGTACCGAAGTACTTATATCATATATATGTTCACCCGAACTTTAAACGCGTCTTAACCGACCGTCGGCTTTTCCCTCTTCGGCCAAGGGCCGAAAAGTGTTATGTACTCCACCTGTCGAGAATATCGATAGTGTTTCCGATAACCAGGCAATCAGACCATCAGGCTGTAACAGACAAAGCGCGCTTAGAGAACTTATGCTATATTACTGACGAAGTGTAAGAAGCATCTTCGAAGAAAATAGTACCCCACCGATACCTTTCTTCGGTTGCTCATTATTACTATGAGACTTGTGCAATAGATTTTTTGTACTCATGAGTTCTGTTGTGTGCCGACCATTGATGAAAATAGTAAGAGTGCTAGCTTTCGGCTTCACCCAGTCTGAGGTCCGGCTCGGATGACCCGATCGTGACAATCACAGAGGTGCTCCCTTTACTCCCTAGCCAAACAATCAGGAACGTAGGGGTAAACACGGGAGAAAGGCAACCCAGCTTGCAAATCGCTTAAGTCAACATGGTGCATATTGTGGTGTAAAACACGAACCAGGAACGAAGCCGTACAAGTATAATCATTTGCAAGAGGAAAGGCTTCATAAAGGAAGCCCCCAAGTAAACAGGGTATTTGAATTTGTGTGTCACAAACAAAGTTTTGACAAGGAAGTTTTTCACAACCAACTTTTTGCCAAAAAAGTATAATGCTTGGTCTAACCTAACAAAATTTAAAACTCAAAGTTTTTGAGCATGAGAGCGACTTAGCTGGTTAATGTGCTCGGTGTTGATGACGCGGTCTAAGCTTGATGCGGGACAAGGTTCCATCCCCCAAGCCGGCCCCAAGGTGGCGGAGCGAAGAGCTTGGCACTCCGAAGTGGTGACATAGCATGGCCAATGCAGGTCGGCAGAGTGACGCCGAAGTCCCCAGCATGGGGTAATGAAGTGTTAACGAAGCCCCCCGTCCGGCCGAGGTGACAACACTGCCCGACCCGGATCATTTTCCGATGCACACAAAATAGTGCAAACCGGAGATTATAGTAATAATAAATTAAAAAAAGGTGTTGCATAATAAATAATTTATGCAAAGTGAGTAATAAAAGAAATATGGTCTGTGCGCCGAACACTCGATGAGGTAGAGCTTTCTCCGCGATGCCGAAGTCCCCGAGGCAACCGAACACGTCGATATGGCAACTCGACCAACAAGGTGATCGTGTGAGCCAATTTACACCGATTGGGACGACGACGTCGGCTTGCCGAAGTGACCGCATGACGCAGTCAAAGTCGATTACCTACACATGTAGAATATTGCAATCCAAAAAATAATAATATAAATATACAAAAAAAAAATCCTCGCACAATTAAATTACGCAAAATATTTTTTTTAAAGAGATGTGCCCTGGCGTCGAAGCCAATGTTGGTGCGGGGCGCCGGCGTGACAAATCCTGAATTCACAAGGCGGTCCGGGTCCCCGATGAGGCGTTCGCCAAACTGTGGATGGGAAACTGACTGAACCTCCCCGCGATCGTCGTTAATGCGACCACCATTTGACAGACCTGGTTTATTTGTTGTAGCAATACAAAAAGACACATGTGGGCATTCATGGATTTGCACCTAGTATTAGTGCCAGCGCTAGCGCATGGGAAGTGCAAGAAAGACATTTTATTAGCAAAAAGCAAAGATTGCCTTAATTAAATAACAAAGAAAATAGGGAGAAGGATCAGGTCTCCCTGTATGCCGCCGAGCGATCTGAATTCAGCCCGTGTATGCCGCTTTGTATGAATTACAAGTAGCGTCACAGTGTCCTCGGCTGGGGCGCCACCGATCAGATTGCACCCGTTTTTTTGACACGTGCGGCGAACCTAGCTTGATGCTCCGTGCACGTGATGCAGTCATTCAGGATCTTCCACGGTGCGCAACACGACCTCACAAGTCACGTCTGCTGCTGGTCCGTCCTAGCGAATCTTAGATCTGAAGTGTAACGAGGCGGCACACACGACCGCCGCCGCTGAAATTTTATCTGCAAAAATAATGCAAACCAAAGCGGTATAGCAGTCCAAAGCAAATAAAGGAAACAATCCGTAATGGACTAGTACTAGATCGCTTTGATCTCTTTCCATGAAGTAGTACTAGTTGGACTACTAGCAATCATTAGTACGAGAAGTAGTATTTGCAGATTAGGTCTTGAAGACAAATACTTAATTCTGTTAGTATGGTACTGTTGGCTTGCACGTTTTAGAAAAAGGTAGCCGAGCACCAGCGGGCCGAACTAGGAGCTGAATAAAAAGACAAGGAAAGGAAATGAATCTCCTGATGAGTGCTCCGTCGAGCTGAAGGCTGATTGACCCATACGCACTGCTCGACACCGTCTCCTTGGCTGTATCGCGCCGGCCAGGCTACGTTGACCCACGCCACGGACCAACAACTCTAGGATGCCATCGCATGAGTGCGTTTCCGCAGTAGAGTTCGGATCCGATGTACTGCTAGGCGGCGGGTACGACCGCCGCCGATAAGATTTTCTTGAGCCTGGTCTAATTACGAGCATGACTCGGCAGCGAAGATTTGAAAAAGATAATTTATGTAAATCAGATCTAACTGGAAAAATATCACCTGATCGTCCCATCAATCCATGACGATACCTAGCAGGCTCTCAATGAAAGCACCAATGTCGGTGTCAAATCCGGCATATCTCGTAGTAGGGGTCCTAAACTAGGCGTCTTGGAGCGATGGTAACACGGACACAGGATTTTACCCAGGTTCGGGCTCTCTTGAAGAGATAATACCCTACGTCCTGCTTTTGATTGTATTCATATGGGTGTAGTACAGAGTACATGTACCTACCACGAGATTCTAGTAATGAATATCATATTGTTTATTGACTAGCCTGGCCTTGGTTTATATAAGACACTGGAGTCCTAGGGTTTAGAAGAGTCCTTGTCTTGGGTGCCAAGTCTTGTGGAGTCTTCCTTGTATGCGGCAGGGGTTGTCCGAACTGGCCCATGAGTATACGGCCATAGGGGTCCTCGGCCCAATCCAACTGATCGGGAGACGACGTGGTGAGTACCCCCTA